>NC_087508.1:838518-1074977 GCF_036417665.1 Passer domesticus | reverse complement strand
GACCCCGGGGGGATTTGGGGTTGGATTTTAGGGGGATTTTTTGGGGATTTTTAGGGGGATTTTGGGGCTGATTTTTTGGGATATTTTTGGGATATTTTCGGGGTTTTGGGACCCCCCTCACCGACGAGCAGGGCCCAGGGGGCTCGGTGACCCCGGGGGGATTTGGGGTTGGATTTTAGGGGGATTTTTTGGGGATTTTTAGGGGGATTTTGGGGCTGATTTTTTGGGATATTTTTGGGATATTTTCGGGGTTTTGGGACCCCCCTCACCAACGAGCAGGGCCCAGTGGGCTCGGTGGCCGCGGCGGCTGCACGGGGCGTGGTTGCTGTCCCCGTCGTAGCTGGGGGGGTCAAGGGATGGCAACGGAGCCTGGGCCCTAAAGGGACCCCAAAAGGGAGCCCAAAACCAAAAGGGACCCCAAATCCCAAAAGGGACCCCAAAATCCCAAAAGAGAGCCCAAACCCCAAAAGGGACCCCAAACCCCAAAAGGGACCCCAAATCCCAAATAGAGAGCCCAAAATCCCAAAAGAGAGCCCAAACCCCAAAAGGGGGAACCCAAACCCCAAAAGGGACCCCAAAAGG
This sequence comes from Passer domesticus, assembly GCF_036417665.1. Classification (NCBI taxonomy): domain Eukaryota; kingdom Metazoa; phylum Chordata; class Aves; order Passeriformes; family Passeridae; genus Passer; species Passer domesticus. The sequence goes on along the minus strand of NC_087508.1, from coordinate 1,074,395 downwards.
GACCCCAAACCCCAAAAGGGACCCCAAAACCCCAAAAGAGACCCCAAAACCTCAAAAGGGGGAACCCAAACCCCAAAAGGGACCCCCAAACCCCAAAAGTGAGTCCAAAACCCCAAACAGAGACCCCAAAACCCAATTCCAAACCCAAAACCCCAACAGGGACCCCAAAATCCCAAAAGGGGGACCCCAAAACTCAATGGGGGCCCCAAAATCCCAAAAGAGAGCCCAAACCCCAAAAGGGACCCCAAAACCCAAAGGGGGAACCCAAAATCCCAAATAGAGACCCCAAAACCCAAAAGGGGGAGCCTAAACCCCAAAAGGGACCCCACAACCCAAAATAGAGACCCCAGAACCCCAAAAGGGACCCCAAAATCCCAAAAGAGACCCCAAAACCCAAAGGGGGAACCCAAAATCCCAAATAGAGACCCCAAAACCCAAATGGACCCCAAAATCCCAAAGGGAGATCCCAAACCCCAAATCCAGACCCCAAACTCCAAAAGGGACCCCAAAATCCCAAAAGGGGGTACCCAAAACCCAAAGGGACCCCAAAACCCAATTCCAAACCCAAAACCCCAACAGGGACCCCAAAATCCCAAAAGGGGGACTCCAAACCCCAAAAGGGACCCCAAAATCCCAAAAGAGAGCCCAAACCCCAAAAGGGACCCCAAACCCCAAAAGGGGGAACCCAAACCCCAAAAGGGACCCCAAAACCCAAAAGGGACCCCAAAATCCCAAAGGGAGATCCCAAACCCCTAAAGGGACCCCAAAACCCCAAAAGGGGGAGCCCAAACCCCAAAAGGGACCCCAAAACCCAATTCCAAACCCAAAAACCTCAAAGGGGGACCCCAAATCCCAGACCCTAAAACCCAAAGGGGGACCCCCAAACCCCAAAAGGGACCCAAAATCCCCAAAAGGGACCCCACAACCCAAACCCTGACCCCAAAAACCCAAAAGGGAGCCCAAACCCCAAAAGGGACCCCAAAACCCCAAAAGGGGGAACCCCAAACCCCAAAAGGGACCCCAAAACCCTAAAAGGGGGAACCCAAACCCCAAATCCCAAATCCCAAAAGGACACGGGACGAGCAGGGGCCATTCCCATCCCAAACCCCAAACCCAGACCCCAAATCCCAGACCCCAAACCCCAAACTCTTTTAGGATACAGGACGAGCAGGGGCCATTCCCATCCCAAACCCCAAACCCCAGACCCCAAACCCCAAATCCCAAACCCCAAACCCCAAACCCCAAACCCTGTAGGATACGGGACGAGCAGGGGCCGCCCCAGACCCCAAACCCCAAACCCCAAATCCCAAAATGAGGATACGGGACGAGCAGGGGCCATTCCCATCCCAGACCCCAAACCCCAAATCAAACCCCAAACCCTGTAGGATACGGGACGAGCAGGGGCCGCCCCAGACCCCAAAAGGAGCCCCCAGACCCCAAACCCTTTTAGGATACGGGACGAGCAGGGGCCGCCCCCCCAGGAGGTGCCGCAGGATCCGGGCCCGGTTGGGCCCCCCCAGCCCCCCCCGGAGCAGCTCGGCCCGGCACGGCAGCAGCTCCTGAGCCAGGGCCCCCAGCTGGGCAGCTGGGAACAGCCAAAAACAGCACAAAAATATCCTAAAAATGTCCTAAAAACATCCTGAAAATATCCTGAAAATATCCCAGAAATATCCTGAAAATATCCCAAAAATATCCTGAAAATATCCTGAAAATATCCTAAAAATGTCCTAAAAACATCCTGAAAATATCCTGAAAATATCCCAGAAATATCCTGAAAATATCCCAAAATATCCTGAAAATATTCTAAAAATATCCTAAAAATATCCTAAAAACATCCTGAAAATATCCTGAAAATATCCCAGAAATATCCTGAAAATATCCCAAAAATATCCTGAAAATATCCTGAAAATATCCTAAAAATGTCCTAAAAACATCCTGAAAATATCCTGAAAATATCCCAGAAATATCCTGAAAATATCCCAAAAATATCCTGAAAATATTCTAAAAATATCCTAAAAATATCCTAAAAACATCCTGAAAATATCCTGAAAATATCCCAGAAATATCCTGAAAATATCCCGAAAATATCCTGAAAATATCCTGAAAATATCCTAAAAATATCCTAAAAATGTCCTAAAAACATCCTGAAAATATCCTGAAAATATCCCAGAAATATCCTGAAAATATCCCAAAAATATCCTGAAAATATCCTGAAAATATCCTAAAAATGTCCTAAAAACATCCTGAAAATATCCTGAAAATATCCAGAAATATCCTGAAAATATCCCAAAAATATCCTGAAAATATTCTAAAAATATCCTAAAAATATCCTAAAAACATCCTGAAAATATCCTGAAAATATCCCAGAAATATCCTGAAAATATCCCGAAAATATCCTGAAAATATCCTGAAAATATCCTAAAAAATCCTAAAATGTCCTAAAAACATCCTGAAAATATCCTGAAAATATCCCAGAAATATCCTGAAAATATCCCGAAATATCCTGAAAATATCCTGAAAATATCACAAAAATATCCTAAAAATATCCTAAAAATATCCCGAAAATATCCCAAAAATATCCTAAAAATAGCCTACAAATATCCCGAAAATATCCTAAAAATATCCTGAAAATATCACAAAAACATCCTAAAAATATCCTAAAAAATCACAAAAATATCCCAAAAATATCCCAAAAATATCCCAAAAATATCCTAAAAATATCCTGAAAATATCCCAAAAATATCCCAAAAATATCCCGAAAATATCACAAAAATATTCTAAAAGTATCCAAAAAATATCCTGAAAATATCCCAAAAATATCCTAAAAATAGCCTAAAAATATCCCGAAAATATCCCAAAAATATCCTGCAAATATCCCAAAATATCCCCAAAATATCCCAGAAATAGCCCCAAAAATATCCCAAAACCATCCCAAAAGCCACCCCAAAATCACCTCAAACCCATCCTGAGAATCCCCCCACCCCAAATCACCCAAAATCCCAAAAAATCTCCCCAAAATCCCCCAAATCCCCCCAAAACCCACCCAGGACCCCCCAAACTCCCCCCAAATGCCCCCCAAATCCTCCCTCAAACTCCCCAAAAATGCCCTAAAACCCCCCAAAATCCCCCAAAACCCACCCAGGACCCCCAAAATCCCCCTAAAACTCCCCAGGAACCCCCAAAATCCCCCTTAAACCCCCCCAAATCCCCCCAAAATCCCCCCAGGACCCCCAAAACCCCCCCTTAAAACCTCCCTGAATCCCCCTCAAAATTCCCCCAAAATCCCCCCTCAAACCCCCCAAAAATGCCCTAAAATCCCCCAAAAATCCCCCCAGGACCCCAAAATCCCCTCAATTTTCCCAAAATCCCCCCAAATCCCCCCAAGACCCCCCAAAATCCCCCCCAGGACCCCCAAAATCCCCTCAATTTTCCCAAAATCCCCCCAAATCCCCCCAAGACCCCCCAAAATCCCCCCCAGGACCCCCCAAAATCAACCCAAACCCCTCCAGGACCCCCCAAATCCCCCCAAAATCCCCCTCAAAATCCCCCCAAATCCCCCAAATTCCTCCCTCAAAACCCCCAAAAATGCCCCTAAAATCCCCCAAAATCACCCCAGGACCCCCCAAACTCCCCAAATCCCACCCAGGACTCCCCAAAATCCCCCCAAATTCTCCCTCAAACCCCTACATAAACCTCCCAAAATTCCTTCTCAAACACCCCAAAAATGCCCCCAAACCCCCCAAAACCCCCCCAAACCCACCCAAAATCCCCCCAGAACCCCCTAAAATCCCTCCAGGACCCCCCAAAATCCCCCCAGGACCCCCAATCCCCCCCCAAAACCCCCCTTAAAACCTCCCCAAATCCCCCTCAAAATCCCCCAAAATCCTCCCTCAAACCCCCCAAAAATGCCCTAAAATCCCCCAAAAATTTCCCCAGTACCCCCAAAATCCCCTAAATTTCCCCAAAATCTTCCAAAATCCACCCAAGACCCCCCAAAACCCCCCCAGGACCCCCCAAAATCAACCCAAACCCCCTCCAGGACCCCCCAAATCCCCCCAAAACCTCCCCAAATCCTCCCTCAAACCCCCCAAAAATGCCCCTAAAATCCCTCTCAAAACACCCCAAAATCATCCCAAATCCCCCCAAAATCCCCCCAAAATCATCCCAAATCCCCCCAAAACCAACCCAGGACCCCCCAAATCTCCCCAAAATCACCCCAGGACCCCCCAAACTCCCCCAAATCCCACCCAGGAGCCCCCAAAATCCCCCCAAATTCTCCCTCAAACCCCCACATAAACCTCCCAAAATTCCTTCTCAAACACCCCAAAAATGCCCCCAAACCCCCCAAAACCCCCCCAAACCCACCCAAAATCCCCCCAGGACCCCCAAAAATCCCTCCAGGACCCCCAAAATCCCCCCCGGACCCCCAATCCCCCCCCAAAATCCCCCTTAAAACCTCCCCAAATCCCTCAAAATCCCCCAAAATCCTCCCTCAAACCCCCCAAAAATGCCCCTAAAATCCCCCAAAATCCACCCAGGACCCCCCTAATTCCCCCCAAATTTCCCCCAAACCCCCCCAAGACCACCCCAGGACCCCCCAAAATCAACCCAAACCCCTCCAGGACCCCCCAAATCCCCCTCAAAATCCCCCCAAAATCCTCCCTCAAACCTCCCAAAAATGCCCCTAAAATCCCTCGCAAAACACCCCAACATCATCCCAAATCCCCCCAAAAACCCCCCAAAATCCCCCCAAAATCCATCCAGGACCCCCCAAAATCCCTCCAGGACCCCCAAAAATCACCCAAAATCCCCCCAGGACCCCCCCAAATCCCCCAAAATCCCCCCCAAACCCCCCTTAAAACCTCCCTAAATCCCCCTCAAAATCCCCCCCAAAACCCTCCTCAAAACCCCCAAAAATGCCCCAAAATCTCCCAAAATCCCCCCAAAATCCATCCAGGACCCCCCAAACCCCCCCCCAGAATCCCCCAGACCCACCTGAGAACATCTCCCCCTGGCGGGTGTAGCCCCTGGCCCGCGCTGTCTCCAGCAGAGCCCCCAGACCCAATTGGGGCCGGGGGGGTCCCAGCAGAGCCGCGGCCATGGCCAGCGCCACCAGGCCACACCTGCGGTTGGGGGATTTTGGGGGGATTTGGGGGGATTTGGGATTTTTGGGGGGATTTGGGGATTTTTGGGGCATTTTGGGGGGGTTTTGGGGATTTTTGGGGGGTCCTGGGTGGGTTTTGAGGAGATTTTTAGGAGTTTTGCAGTGCATTTTGGAAGTTCTGGGAGCGGTTTTGGAGAAAATTTTGGGGGTTTTGAGGGGATTTTAGAGGATTTTGGGGGGATTTTTGGGGGGATTTAGGGGATTTTGGGGGGACTTTGGGGAATTTTTGGGGGGATTTTTGGAGGGATTTGGGGGAATTTTGGGGATTTTTGGGGTTTTGAGGGGATTTTTGGGGGGGTCCTGGGTGGGTTTTGGGGGGATTTGGGAGGGGTTGGGGGTGATTTCTTGGGTTTTGAGAGGATTTTTGGGGGAATTTGGGTGATTTTTGGGGGGATTTTGAAGGAATTTGGGGGGTTTTGAGAGGATTTTTGGGGGGGTTTGGGGGATTTTTGGGGGGATTTGGGGATTTTTGGGGGATTTTGGGGGGGTTTTGGGGATTTTTGGGGGGTCCTGGGTGGGTTTTGAGGGGATTTTTAGGAGTTTTGCAGTGCATTTTGGAAGTTTTGGGAGCGGTTTTGGAGAAAATTTTGGGGGTTTTGAAGGGATTTTAGAGGATTTTTGGGGGATTTTTGGGGGGATTTAGGGGATTTTGGGGGGACTTTGGGGAATTTTTGGGGGGATTTTTGGAGGGATTTGGGGAAATTTTGGGGATTTTTGGGGTTTTGAGGGGATTTTTGGGGGGTCCTGGGTGGGTTTTGGGGGGATTTGGGAGGGGGTTGGGGGGCATTTCTTGGGTTTTGAGAGGATTTTTGGGGGGATTTGGGTGATTTTGGGGGGGATTTTAGGGGATTTGGGGGGTTTTGGGGCGATTTTGGGGGGTTTGGGGATTTTTGGGGGGTCCTGGGTGGGTTTTGGTGGGATTTGGGGCAGCTTTGGGGTGGTTTTGGGGGGATTTGGGAGGGGGTTGGGGGGCATTTCTTGGGTTTTGAGAGGATTTTTGGGGGGACTTGGGGGAATTATTGGGGGATTTGGGGATTTTTGGGGAATTTCGGGCATTTTTGGGGTTTTGAGGGGATTTTTGGGGGGTCCTGGGTGGGTTTTGGTGGGATTTGGGGTGGTTTTGGGGGTGGTCTTGTGGGGATTTGGGAGGGGGTTGGGGGGGATTTCTTGGGTTTTGAGAGGATTTTTGGGGGACTTGGGGGAATTATTGGGGGGATTTGGGGGGATTTGGGGATTTTGGGGGATTTGGGGATTTTTGGGGGATTTTGGGGGGATTTTTGGGGGGTCCTGGGTGGCATTTGGGGGGATTTTGTGGGATTTGGGGGATTTTTGGGGGTGGTTTTGGGGGGATTTGGGGGGGATTTGTTGAGTTTTGAGAGGATTTTTAGGAGGATTTGGGGGAATTTGGGAGGATTTTGGGGGATTTTGGGGATTTTTGGGGTTTTGAGGGGATTTTTGGGGGGATTTTTGGGGGGATTTGGGGCGGTTTTGGGGGTATTTGGGAGGGGGTTGGGGGCGAGTTCTTGGGTTTTGAGAGGATTTTTGGGGATTTTTGGGGAGATTTGGGTGGTTTGGGGGGTTTTGGGGGTGTTTTTTGGGCGGTTTTGGGTGTTTTTGGGTGGTGTTTTGGGTGTTTTTAGTGTTTTGGGGTTTTGCGAGTTTTTGGGGGTTTTGAGGTGGATTTTGGGGCATTTTGGGGAGATTTTAGAGGTTTTGGGGGATTTTGGGGGAAATTTTTTGGTAGATTTTGCGGGGTTTTGGGTGTTTTTGGGGGGGTTTTGGGTGGGTTTGGGGTTTTTTGGGGGTATTTTTGGGGTGTTTTGGGGTTTTTGGGTTGTTTTTTGGGTGTTTTTGGTGGTTTTGGGGTGCTTTTGGGGTTTTTTGGGGGTATTTTTGGGGTGTTTTGGGGTTTTTGGGTTGTTTTTTGGGTGTTTTTGGTGGTTTTGGGGTGCTTTTGGGGTTTTTTGGGGGTATTTTTGGGGTGTTTTGGGGTTTTTGGGTTGTTTTTTGGGTGTTTTTGGTGGTTTTGGGGTGCTTTTGGGGTTTTTTGGGGTATTTTTGGGGTGTTTTGGGGTTTTTGGGTTGTTTTTTGGGTGGTTTTGGTGGTTTTGGGGTGCTTTTGGGGTTTTTTGGGGGTATTTTTGGGGTGTTTTGGGGTTTTTGGGTAGTTTTTTGGGTGTTTTTGGTGGTTTTGGGGTGCTTTTGGGGTTTTTTGGGGGTATTTTTGGGGTGTTTTGGGGTTTTTGGGTTGTTTTTTGGGTGTTTTTGGTGGTTTTGGGGTGCTTTTGGGGTTTTTTGGGGTATTTTTGGGGTGTTTTGGGGTTTTTGGGTTGTTTTTTGGGTGTTTTTGGTGGTTTTGGGGTGCTTTTGGGGTTTTTTGGGGGTATTTTTGGGGTGTTTTGGGGTTTTTGGGTAGTTTTTTGGGTGTTTTTGTGTTTTTGTGGTGGTTTTGGGGTGTTTTTGGGTAGATTTTGGGCTGGTTTTGGGTAGATTTTGGGTGTTTTTGGGTGTTTTTGGTTCTTCCCAAGCACTCACTGGGGCCCGTTCTGGATGAGGGGCGGCACCGGCCGGTGGAACAGGAGCCACTTCCAGGGACCCTGCAGGCTTGGGGAGGGGGCTCGCTGGGAGACCCCTCCCCAAAATCCCCCAAACCCCCCAAACCCCCTCCAAAAATCCCCCCAAACCCCCTCCCCAAAACTCCCCCAGGACCCCTCCCCAAAATCCCCAAAACCCCCCCAAATCCCCTCCAAAAACTCCCCCAAGACCCCTCCCCAAAATCCCCCAAATCCCCCAAACCCCCTCCAAAAAACTCCCCAAACCCCCTCCCCAAAACTCCCCCAGGACCCCTCCCCAAAATCCCCAAACCCCCCCCCAAATCCCCTCCAAAAAATCCCCAAAATCCCCCAAATCCCCTCCAAAAAAAACCCCAAACCCCCTCCCCAAAACTCCCCCAGGACCCCTCCCCAAAATCCCCAAAACCACCCAAATCCCCTCCAAAAAATCCCCAAGACCCCTCCCCAAAATCCCCCAAACCACCCAAGACCCCTCCCCAAAATCCCCCAAGCCCCCCAAACCCCCTCCAAAAATCCCCCAAACCCCCTCCCCAAAACTCCCCCAGGACCCCTCCCCAAAATCCCCAAAACCCCCCAAATCCCCTCCAAAAACTCCCCAAGACCCCTCCCCAAAATCCCCCAAATCCCCCAAACCCCCTCCAAAAAACTCCCAAACCCCCTCCCCAAAACTCCCCCAGGACCCTCCCCAAAATCCCCAAACCCCCCCCCAAATCCCTCCAAAAAATCCCCAAAATCCCCCAAATCCCCTCCAAAAAAAACCCCAAACCCCCTCCCCAAAACTCCCCCAGGACCCCTCCCCAAAATCCCCAAAACCACCCAAATCCCCTCCAAAAAATCCCCAAGACCCCTCCCCAAAATCCCCCAAACCACCCAAGACCCCTCCCCAAAATCCCCCAAGCCCCCAAACCCCCTCCAAAAAATCCCCCCAAACCCCCTCCCCAAAACTCCCCCAGGACCCCTCCCCAAAATCCCCAAAACCACCCAAATCCCCTCCAAAAAATCCCCAAAACCCCCCCAAATCCCCTCCAAAAAAACCCCAAGACCCCTCCCCAAAATCCCCCAAGCCCCTCAAATCCCCTCCAAAAAAGAACCCAAGACCCCTCCCCAAAATCCCCCCAAACTCCCCCCCAAATCCCCTCCCCAAAATCCCCCAAACCCCCCCCCAAATCCCCCCAAAACCCCTCCCCAAAATCTCCCAGACTTTCCCCAAGACCCCCTCCCCAAAATCCCCCCAAATCCTCTCCAAAACCCCCCCAAGACCCCTCCCCAAAATCTCCTAAACTTTCCCCAAGACCCCTCCCCAAAATCCCCCAAACCCCCCCAAATCCCCTCCCCAAAATCCCCCCAAGACCCCTCCCAAAAATCCCAAAAAATCCCTCCAAACCCCCCCCAAGACCCCTCCCCAAATTCTCCCAGGACCATCCCCAAGACCCTCCTAAGACCCCTCCCCAAATTCCTCCCTAAAACCTCCACAAATCCCCCTCACACCCCACCCAGCACCCTCAGACCCCTCCCCAAAATCCCAAACCCCCCCCCAAATCTCCTCAAAACCCCCCAAGACCCCTCCCCAAATTCCTCCCCAAAGCCCCCCCAAAACCCCCTCAAACCTTCCCCAAATCCACCAAGACCCCTCCCCAAAATCCAGCCCAGGGCTCTCCAGGATACCCCAGGACCCCTCCCCAAACTCTCCCAGACTCCCCCTCACGACCCCTCCCCAAAATGCCCCAACCCCCCCAGGACCCCTCCCCCAAATCCCCCCAGGACCCTCCCAAGACCCCTCCCCAAATTCCTCCCTAAAATCTCTCCAAATCCCCCTCAGACCCCACCCAGCACCCTCAGACCCCTCCCCAAAATTCCCCAAAACCTGCCAAAAACCCTCCCAAGACCCCTCCCCAAAATCCCTCAAACTTTCACCAGGACCCCTCCTCAAACTCTCCCAGACCCCCCTCAGGACCCCTCCCCAAAATCTCCCCAAATCCCCCTCAGACCCCCACAGCACCCCCAAAACCCCCTCAAACCTCCCCCAATCCCCCCCGAGACCCCTCCCCAAATCCCTCCAGGACCATCCCAAGAGCCCCCCAAGACCCCTCCCCAAATTCTTCCCTAAAACCTCCACAAATCCCCCTCAGACCCCCCCCCAGCACCCCCAAAACCCCCCACAATCCCCCTCAAACCTCCCCAAAACCCCCCAAGACCCCTCCCCAAATCCTCCCAGGATCGTCCCAATACCCCCCCAAGACCCCTCCCCAAATTCCTCCCCAAATCCCCCTCAGACCCCCCCCAGCACCCCCAAAACCCCCCTCAAACCTCCCCAAAACCCCCCAGGGACCCCTCCCCAAACCCCCCCAGCACCACCCCAATACCCCCCTCACGACCCCTCCCCAAATTCCCCTCACGCCCCCTCACCTGTCCCTGCGCCTCCTCAGCAGCTCCCGGAGCCCGCCGTCCTCTCCCAGCTCCTCCCCCGCTCTCTCCAGCGCCTCCCGCAGGACCCGCTCCAGCCCGGGGGTCCCGGGGGTCCCGGGGGTCCCGGGGGGGGTCCCGGGGGTCCCGGGGGGCGGCGGGGGGGGAGGGGGCGGCGGGGGCGGCCGCTCCATGCCCGGCCCCGGGTCAGGGCTCGCCTCTGATTGGCTGGAGCGGAGCAGGGGAGGCGGGAGTTGCTGAGGTGAATCGAGCGGTGATTGGTGGGTTTGGAACAAGGAGCGGTGATTGACAGCAGAGGGGAAAGGGAGGCGGGAGTTGCTGAGGGGAGACGCGCGGTGATTGGTTGGTTCCAAGCAAGGGAGGCGGGAGTTGCTGAGGGGAGACGCGCGGTGATTGGTTGGTTCCAAAAAACGGAGGCGGGTGTTGCTGAGGGGAGACGCGCGGTGATTGGCTGGTTCTAAAAAAGAGTGGCAGGAGTCCCTGAGGGGAGACGCGCGATGATTGGTTGGTTCCAAAAAAGGGAGGTGGGAGTCCCTGAGGGGAGGCGCGCGATGATTGGTTGGTTCCAAGCAAGGGAGGTGGGAGTTGCTGAGGGGAGACGCGCGGTGATTGGTTGATTTGGGAAAAGGAGAGGCGGGAGTTGCTGAGGTGAATCGAGCGGTGATTGGTGGGTTTGGAACAAGGAGCGGTGATTGACAGCAGAGGGGAAAGGGAGGCGGGAGTTGCTGAGGGGAGACGCGCGGTGATTGGTGGGTTTGGAACAAGGAGCAGTGATTGACAGGAGAGGGGAAAGGGAGGCGGGAGTTGCTGAGGGGAGACGCGCGGTGATTGGTTGGTTCTAAAAAAGAGTGGCAGGAGTCCCTGAGGGGAGACGCGCGATGATTGGCTGGTTCTAAAAAAAGGGTGGCAGGAGTCCCTGAGGGGAGACGCGCGATGATTGGCTGGTTCTAAAAAAGGGTGTCAGGAGTCCCTGAGGGCAGACGCGTAGTGATTGGTTGGTTTGGGAAAAGGAGAGGCGGGATTTGCTGAGGTAAATCGAGCGGTGATTGGTGGGTTTGGAACAAGGAGCGGTGATTGACAGGAGAGGGGAAAGGGAGGCGGGAGTTGCTGAGGGGAGACGCGCGGTGATTGGCTGGTTGTAAAAAAGAGTGGCAGGAATCCCTGAGGGAGACGCGCGATGATTGGTTGGTTCCAAAAAGGGAGGCGGGAGTCCCTGAGGGGAGGCGCGCGATGATTGGTTGGTTCCAAGCAAGGGAGGTGGGAGTTGCTGAGGGGAGACGCGCGGTGATTGGTTGATTTGGGAAAAGGAGAGGCGGGAGTTGCTGAGGTGAATCGAGCGGTGATTGGTGGGTTTGGAACAAGGAGCGGTGATTGACAGCAGAGGGGAAAGGGAGGCGGGAGTTGCTGAGGGGAGACGCGCGGTGATTGGATGGTTGTAAAAAAGAGTGGCAGGAATCCCTGAGGGGAGACGCGCGATGATTGGTTGGTTCCAAAAAAGGGAGGCGGGAGTCCCTGAGGGGAGGCGCGCGATGATTGGTTGGTTCCAAGCAAGGGAGGTGGGAGTTGCTGAGGGGAGACGCGCGGTGATTGGTTGATTTGGGAAAAGGAGAGCGGGAGTTGCTGAGGTGAATCGAGCGGTGATTGGTGGGTTTGGAACAAGGAGCGGTGATTGACAGCAGAGGGGAAAGGGAGGCGGGAGTTGCTGAGGGGAGACGCGCGGTGATTGGTGGGTTTGGAACAAGGAGCGGTGATTGACAGCAGAGGGGAAAGGGAGGCGGGAGTTGCTGAGGGGAGACGCGCGGTGATTGGCTGGTTGTAAAAAAGAGTGGCAGGAGTCCCTGAGGGGAGACGCGCGATGATTGGTTGGTTCCAAAAAAGGGAGGCGGGAGTCCCTGAGGGGAGGCGCGCGATGATTGGTTGGTTCCAAGCAAGGGAGGCGGGAGTTGCTGAGGGGAGACGCGCAGTGATTGGTTGATTTGGGAAAAGGAGAGGCGGGAGTTGCTGAGGTGAATCGAGCGGTGATTGGTGGGTTTGGAACAAGGAGCAGTGATTGACAGGAGAGGGGAAAGGGAGGCGGAGTTGCTGAGGGGAGACGCGCGGTGATTGGTTGGTTCTAAAAAAGAGTGGCAGGAGTCCCTGAGGGGAGACGCGCGGTGATTGGCTGGTTCTAAAAAAGGGTGGCAGGAGTCCTGAGGCGAAACGGCGCGGTGATTGGTTGATTTGGGAAAAGGAGAGGCGGGAGTTGCTGAGGTAAGTCGAGCGGTGATTGGTGGGTTTGGAACAAGGAGCGGTGATTGACAGGAGAGGGGAAAGGGAGGAGGGAGTCGCTGAGGGGAGACGCGCGGTGATTGGCTGGTTCCAAAAAAGGGAGACGGGAGTCCCTGAGGCGAGACGCGTAGTGATTGGTTGGTTCCAGGAAGGGAGGCGGGAGTTGCTGAGGGGAGACGGGCGGTGATTGGTTAGTTCCAGGCAAAGGAGGCGGGTGCTGCTGAGGGGAGACGAGCGGTGATTGGTTGGTTTGGGGCGGTGCGCGCCGCTATTGGCTGGGAAAAGCCCGGGATTTTTAATGGAACATTCCTTGTTTTTTTGAGAAAATTCACGGATTTTTTGGGAAAAGTTCCCGTTTTTTGGAGGGGGAGCACTCACTGATTTTTTTACTCCAAATGACCCCAAATAACCCAAATAACTCCAAATAAACCCCAAATAACCCCCCAAAACCCAAACAATACCTAAAAAAACCCTAATAACCCCAAACAAATCCAAATAACCCCAAATTAAACCCAAATAGCCCCCAAAAAAATCCCTCAAAACCCCAAATAAACCCCAAATTAATCCCAAAATAATTCCTAAATAACCCCAAATAAATCCCAAATAATCCTTAAATAAACCCAAATAAACCCCAAATAACCCCAGTTCCTTCCGTACCCACCCCAAAACAGATCCTGGCCAATCAGAGCGCATGGCGCTGATGACGACACAGTTGCTGGGCAGAAACTCAGGGAAGGAAACCGCTCTGCGATTCTCAGCCAATCAGCGCCGGCGCGACTCTGACTCATCAGTTGCCGGGCAGAACCAGGAGGTTCAGACAGCGTTAGCCAATCAGAGTCGCGAGGGGCAATTTCCAGCCAATCAGAGCGTTTGCAGCTGATGCCTCATCAGTTGCCAGGAGGGGAATTTGGGGAGGGGACCCCAAATTAAAGCAAAGGGGGGTCGGGACCCCCCAGAACGGAGCAGGAGGGGCCTGGGACCCCCAAAACCAACAGGGGGAGGGGATTGGGGAATGATGGGAAGGGCCGGGAGAGCGAGGGAGAGAGGGGATGGGACCCCAAAATTGAGATGGGACCCCAAAATTGATCAGGGACGGGGATGGGACCCCAAAATTGAGCAGGGACTCCAAAATTGAGCTGGGAGGGGGATGGGACCCCAAAATTGAGCTGGGAGGGGGATGGGACACCAAAATTGAGCTGGGAGGGGGATGGGACCCCAAAATTGAGCAGAGACCCAAAATTGAACTGGGAGGGGGATGGGACCCCAAAAATTGAGCAGGGACCCCCAAAATTGAGATGGGAGGGGGATGGGACACCAAAATTGACATGGGAGGGGGATGGGACCCCCAAATTGAGCAGAGACCCCAAAATTGAGCTGGGAGATGGATGGGACCCCAAAAAGGATGATGCCAACTTCATTCCTGGAATATGCAAATTAGCTTATGGGTATGCAAAAGAGTCTATGAATATGCAACAGGCTGATGTCAGAGGAGAGAAGGACCATGGAGCAAAGGCTGTTAAGGACACCAAGAGAACTTTCAGGAGATAAATTAAAATACGTTTTACATTTTAAATTAAAATGTGTTTTAATTACATCAGCCTGTCGCATATTCATAGACCTTTATGCAAATCCATGAACTGATTTACATATTGCAGGAAGTGTTTTGCATGGCCCCTCCTTGGGGGTGTTTCCTAAGGAAGGCGGGAGCCTCCCACGGAAGGGAAAATGCAAAACCCCGCCCTATTAATTATTATCATTATAATTGGGAAATTAAGGCAAAGATAAGGAATAACAGCTCTTTGTCAGGAAAAATTAAAAGTACAAATGCAATAGTACAAAAAAAAACCACCCCAGAGTCCTGTGGGAATCCAGTGGGAAAAGGCTGATCCAATGGGAATCCAGTGGGGAAAGGGCTGAGCCAATGGGAATCCAGTGAGAAAAGGGCTGAGCCAATGGTAATCCAGTGGGAAAGGGCTGATCCAATGGGAATCCAGTGGGGAAAGGGCTGATCCAATGGGAATCCAGTGGGAAAGGATTGATCCAATGGGAATCCATTGGGAAAAGGGCTGATCCAATGGGAATCCAGTGGGGAAAGGATTGATCCAATGGGAATCCAGTGGGGAAGGATTGATCCAATGGAATCCAGTGGGAAAGGATTGATCCAATGGGAATCCAGTGGGGAAAGGCTGATCCAATGGGAATCCAGTGGGGAAGGATTGATCCAATGGGAACCCAGTGGGGAAGGATTGATCCAATGGGACTCCAGTGGGGAAAGGGCTGATCCAATGGGAATCCAGTGGGGAAAGGCTGAGCCAATGGGAATCCAGTGGGAAAGGATTGATCCAATGGGAATCCAGTGAGAAAAGGGCTGAGCCAATGGGAATCCAGTGGGAAAGGGCTGATCCAATGGGAATCCAGTGGGGAAGGATTGATCCAATGGGAATCCAGTGGGAAAAGGGCTGAGCCAATGGGAATCCAGTGGGGAAAGGCTGATCCAATGGGAATCCAGTGAGAAAAGGGCTGAGCCAATGGGAATCCAGTGGGGAAGGATTGATCCAATGGGACTCCAGTGGGGAAAGGGCTGATCCAATGGGAATCCAGTGGGAAAAGGGCTGATCCAATGGGAATCCAGTGGGGAAAGGGCTGATCCAATGGGAATCCAGTGGGGAAAGGGCTGATCCAATGGGAATCCACTGTGAAAAGGGATGATCCAATGAGAATCCAGTAGGAAAAAGGCTGATCCAATGGGAATCCAGTGGAAATTTTTGATCTTCTGGGAATCCAGTGGGAAAAGCCTGCTCCATCTGGAATCCATTGAGGAAAGGCTATTCAGATTCCATCCACCGAGGAATTCCTGGCTCCTCCCCCTGGGCGGAGCATCTCCCAATGGGATGATGTCATTTTATCAGCCAGGCAGTGACACTCAAAGTCCCATTAACACCAGATAATTAATAAACAATGGCCCACAGACAGAAGCTACCTCCTGGAGGGAGGACTGGTTGAGGAAGAGATAAACTGCCCAAAGAAGAGAAGATAAGTGCCCCACCTCTGAAAGATGGCAGACAGAACACACACTTAGCTTGCAATCCACGACATGTCCTCACTGGCTGCCCCCATTCTCCAGAGTCCATGGTGGCCAGGGAGGCTGCAGCTGCCGGTGCCGCGAACAAACGAGATGGGTCTTGGTTTCAGAAAGCTCCAGAATCCATTTCTTACCACCAAAAGGTAAGAAATGGGCAGGGCCATGGGGATTTTAAAGGGCATCCCAGGGGTGGAGTAAGGCTTTGGGTCAAGGGAGGAGTTATCACCATTCCCCCTCAAAACCGTCTGAAATGGTGCAACTTCATATAAGTTCAATCAATGTCCTTCATTAAGCCCACTTTTTGCTGTTTTTAAGCTATAAACACGCAGCGGAAAAAAAATGAAGGCCAAAGCAAAATGAGGAGCAGCCAGGTGTGCTCCCAGCATGGATCACAGGGAATGTGGGTCAGCAGGGCTGTGCCCAGCGTGGGTCCTGCAGTGGGGGATGGAG
This sequence comes from Passer domesticus, assembly GCF_036417665.1. Taxonomy (NCBI): domain Eukaryota; kingdom Metazoa; phylum Chordata; class Aves; order Passeriformes; family Passeridae; genus Passer; species Passer domesticus. The sequence goes on along the minus strand of NC_087508.1, from coordinate 1,058,434 downwards.
CTGGAGCAGCGCACGAAGCTCTTCCCACACTCGGGGCACTCGCAGGGCATCCCTCACCGGTGCCTCCGTTGGTGTTGGGTCAAGGTAGAGCTCTGGGAGAAGCTCTTCCCACACTCCCCACACTCGTAGGGCCTCTCCCCAGTGTGGATGCGCTGGTGGGTGACAAGGGAGGAATTCCGCCTGAATCCCTTCCCGCAGTCGGGGCACCTGAAGGGCCTCTCCTCTGTGTGAGTCTGATAGTGCTGCAGGAGATGGGAGCTGGTCTGAAACCTCTTCCTGCATTTATCACACTCGTAGGGCCTCTCCCCAGTGTGGATGCGCCGGTGGGCGATGAGGTTGGAGTTGCATGTGAATCCCTTCCCACAGTCAGGGCAGCTGAAGGGCCTCTCCTCTGTGTGAATCCGACAGTGCAGGAGGAGATGGGAGCCGGTCTTAAACCTCTTCCTGCATTTACCACACTTGTACGGCCTCTCCCCAGTGTGGATCCTCTGGTGTTCAATGAGTTTGGAGCTATCGCGAAATCTTTTCCCACACTCCCCACACTCGTAGGGTCTCTCCCCAGTGTGGATCCTCAGGTGCTTGCTCAGGTCAGAGCTGTCTCTGAAGCTCTTTCCACACTCCCCACACTCGTAGGGTCTCTCCCCAGTGTGGATCCTCAGGTGCTTGCTCAGGTCAGAGCTCTGTCTGAAGCTCTTCCCACACTCCCCACACTCGTAGGGCCTCTCCTCCGTGTGGATTCTCTGGTGGCAGATCAGGTGGGAGCTCCGTTTGAAGCTCTTCCCACACTCTCCACACTCATAGGGCCTCTCTCCAGTGTGAATTCTCTGGTGTTTGATCAGATTGGAGCTCAGGCTGAAGCTCTTCCCACACTCCCCACACTCGTAGGGTCTCTCCCCAGTGTGGCTCCTCTTGTGCAGGATCAGGCTGGATCTCCACCTGAAGCTCTTCCCACACTCCTCGCACGTGTGGGGCTTCTCCCCATCACGGAGCTGCTCACGGACCACCAGCTGCGAGCTCTGGCTCCATCTGCGGCCGCCTTCCCGGCCCAGGCTGGCTCTTTCCCCCTCAGATCCCCGCCAGCTGCGTTTGCAGCCCCTCCTCGTGCGGCATCTCCGGGGCTTTTCCTCCCCGTTGGCTTCCTGCGCCGTGGAGCCGCTCAAAACGGCCTCTGCCACCAGCTTCTGCCGCGGGGATTTGTCCTCCCTGCTCTCCATGCTCAGCTCCTGCTCTGGGGGAGGAAGGACAAGGACAGGATGGCATTTGCCTCCGGGCCACAGGCAAGGCCAAGGAGATGCCCCCAGGCTGTCCTGCAGCCGGGGCCCTGCTGGGCTGGCAGATGGAGCAGCACAGAGGCCAAAGGGGCACTGACTTCCTCCTCACCTGCCTCCGTCTCCCGGGGCATCCTCCTCTTCCTCACAGCCTCCCGGGGGTTGGGAATGGGAGATCCTGGTTTGGGGAGAACAAGGGATGAGCACGTTGAGATTGAAGGTCCCTCTGCCCGAGTCCATCACCAGAACTCACCGGCCATCGGGGCTCCAGAAAAACCTCCCAAACACCGAGGTTCAGCCCTAAAAAGCCTCCCAGGAATTCCCCGTCCCTGCTCCCTCCCCTCTGCTGTTGGGGTTCCCCCTGGCCCAGCTGCTGGGGTCACGCTGGCATTGGGGTCCCCCTTGTCCTCGGTGCCCGCCCTCCCCAGGCTGCTGGCAGTGCCAGCAATGCCAAAAGCTGCCCCCTCTTCGCTCTGCCCATCCAGGGCTGCCGGGGCTTTTCGGGCTCCCTTCTGGGCTCCCTTCTCCCCTCATGCTCTGCTCCGGGCTGCAGGGGCTCCAAGGAGTCCCCCCTGCCCCTCTCCAGCCTCTGCAGGCTCCCGCCCATGGCGGCGCTCCCCCCTCTCTGGGCTCCCCACTTTGGGCTCCTGGGGGACACAGGGCTCTGCTCCTCCAGGCTGCCTCTGCCGCCAGCCGCCACCGCCACCCCCCGATGTCCCCCCGAGGGGCCTTTTCCGCTCGGCCTCGCACTTCTTCATTCTCCAAACATCCCCCCAAAAAAACCCACCCCAGCCCAGGGACCCCCGGGATATCTGGGCCGAGCTCCCCCTCCCCGCTCACCTGCGCCATGGGGGCGATGATCCCACAGGTGGGGGCTGCGAATGCACGGAGGGCTCGGCCGCGTGCTTCCTCCTGCTCAGCCTGGACCCGCCTTTGGCCCTCCTCTTCCTCTTCCTCCCGCTCCTCCTCTGCCATCCCCCCGCCTCCTCCTCCCTGTGCCCGCCTCTCCGTCCTCCTCCTTCATCCCTGCCCTTGGCTCCCTCCTCCTCCTCCCGCAGCAGCAGCGACCCCCTCGCTGCCCCGTTCCCGGAGCCCTCGCAGCCCGCGGCAGGAGCGGGGCTGGAGCCGGCACAGCTCGGCACGGGCAGCGCGGGGCTCTCGGCTGCTCCCGGCCGCTGCGGAGAAGGGGGGAAGCCGGCCCGGGCCAAAGGAGAGGCAAACTGCGACAACTGGGGGCCCCCCATCCAAACTGGGCCTTGCTGGGGAGCCTGCCTGGGCACTGCCAGCCCTTGGGGCTCCTCTCGGCACAGCCGGGAGCGGGGAACGCTCAGAGGGCTGCGGGATCCCAGCGCTGGCAGCACTGCCAGGGACTGGGCTCTGCTGGGATCACACTGGGAGTGACAGGCACTCTAGTGGGTATGTACTGACATCATGCCGGGATCCTACTGGGATCATACTGGCAGTGTGCAGGAGCCTGTGGGGTGCAACTGAGACCTTGTTAGTGGGAAATGGGATATACTGGGAGTGACTGGGATTATGCTGAGGGTAACTGGGAGTAGCTGTGAGTAACTGGGGTCATGCTGTGTGCAACTGGGAGTGACTGACTTCAAACTGGGATCAGACTGCCATGCCAGGGCAGTCTGTGATCACCCTGAGGGAGACTGGGACCGTACCGGGAGTGCCTACAATCATACTGGGATTAGAGTGGGTGTGACTGGACCCTCACTGGGGCTACTGGGAGCTACATGAACCATATACTGGGACTAACTGTGGATGTAATGAGAGGAAGTGGGAGCAACTGGGAGAAATCTGGGGGCAAGTGAACCACGCTGAGGTAACTGGGAGTGCCTGGCAATGAGTGCCCGAGTGTTCAGAGCAACTGGGATATACTGGGAGGGTCTGAGACCACATGGGTGGTGACTGGGACCAGACTGGGAGCCACTGGGAATGTGCTGGGGGAACCGGGAACACGCTGGAGGCAAGTGGGAATGGGTCGGGTCCGGCTGGGAGACACTGGGATCATCGTGGGAGTGATCAGGACTATGCTAGGGGCAAGTGGGAGAACTGGGAACACCCTGGATGACAATGGCAGCTACTGGGACTGTGCTGGGAGAAATCTGGATAATCATTAGGGGGGACTGGGAGGGACTGGCCCCTTCTGGGAGCAACTGGGTTCATGGAGGAAGGGAGGAGAAGTGACCAGGCTCACATGGGAGTGCCTGGGCTCATACTGGGAGCAACATGGATGCTGCAGAGAGTGAGGGAAAGTGCACAGGATCTTACTGAGAGCAACTGGGCTCATACTGGGAGTGACTGGGCTGATACTGGGGCAGCCACTGCCAGCCCCGGGACCCCCCAAAAACACCTCCCGGGGACCCCCCGATGTCCCCCCGAGGGCCATCTGCAGCTGGGCTTGGGAGCCCTGCCAGCTGCAAACATCCCCCCAAAAAACCCCAAAGCCAGGGACCCCCCGGGATCTTTGGGCCGAGCTCCCCCTCCCCGGGCACCTGCGGGATGGGGGGCGATGCTCCCGGGGCTGCGGCGGCTTCAGGGAGCGCCAGGGCCACCAGATTCTCCCTCTGCTCTTCTGCTGCTGCTGCTGCTGCTGCTCGGCCTCTTCCTCCCTCCCTCCTCCTCCTCCTGCCCCGTTCCCGAAGGCCGAACCGTGAGGGGAAAGGGGGCGAGGAAAGGGCGGAACCGTGAGGGGAAAGGGGGCGAGGAAAGGGCCGAACCGTGAGGGGAAAGGGGGCAAGGAAAGGGCGGGAACCGTGAGGGGAAAGGGGGCAAGGAAAGGGCGGAACCGTGAGGGGAAAGGGGGCGAGGAAAGGGCGGAACCGTGAGGGGAAAGGGGGCAAGGAAAGGGCGGAACCGTGAGGGGAAAGGGGGCGAGGAAAGGGCCGAACCGTGAGGGGAAAGGGGGCAAGGAAAGGGCCGAACCGTGAGGGGAAAGGGGGCAAGGAAAGGGCGGAACCGTGAGGGGAAAGGGGGCAAGGAAAGGGCGGAACCGTGAGGGGAAAGGGGCGGGCTCAGGCCGAGGGCGGCAACTGTGAGGGGACACTCTGGGAGGCGGCACTCTGCAAACAGAACTGCACGGGACTGAGCATGGACGGGAGAGAAAGCAGTAAGTCTGAGAGTTTTATTGGCTATCAAATACATCCCACACACCCAGCCCCACGCAATCCCTGTCCCTCCGCACTAAACTGGGATCCCACTTGTCCCAGTGTCATCCTAACCCCATGTCACCCTGGTGGCTTTGGAGTCGAGTGACTTTGTTGTGGGATTGAGCTGTTTGAGGTGGGAAGAAGCAAATCTCTGCTGCTATAGAGCCTTAATTCAACAATTGAGTTGTTTTCATGGGACTGAGTTGTTCTGAAGTAACAGACCCATCCCACTTGGCTTTTGGACTGCAAAGATTGAGAAGAGAAAAAAACATTAAGGCCAAACCAAAAGGAGGAGCAGCCAGGTGTGTTCCCATCATGGATCACAGGGAATGTGGGTCAGCAGGGCTGTGCCCAGCGTGGGTCCTGCAGTGGGGGATGGAGCTGGAGCAGCGCACGAAGCTCTTCCCGCACTCGGGGCACTCGCAGGGCTTCCCTCACCGGTGCCTCCGTTGGTGTCGGGTCAAGTGAGAGCTGCAGGAGAAGCTCTTCCCACACTCCCCACACTCGTAGGGCCTCTCCCCGGTGTGGATGCGCCGGTGGGTGACGAGGGTGGAGTTGTGCTTGAATCCCTTCCCGCAGTCGGGGCACCTGAAGGGCCTCTCCTCTGTGTGAATGCGATAGTGCAGGAGGAGATTGGAGCTGGTCTGAAACCTCTTCCTGCATTTATCACACTCGTAGGGCCTCTCCCCAGTGTGGATGCGCTGGTGGGTGATCAGGGTACAGTTCTGCCTGAATCCCTTCCCGCAGTCAGGGCAGAGGAATGGCCTCTCCTCTGTGTGAGTCTGATAGTGCCGGAAGAGACTGGAGCTGGTCTGAAACCTCTTCCCACACTTGGAACACTCGTAGGGCCTCTCCCCAGTGTGGATCCTCAGGTGGTTGCTCAGGTCAGAGCTCAGGCTGAAGCTCTTCCCACACTCCCCACACTCGTAGGGTCTCTCCCCAGTGTGGATCCTCTGGTGGCTGATCAGGTTGGAGCTCTGTCTGAAGTTCTTCCCACACTCCCCACACTCGTAGGGTCTCTCCCCAGTGTGGATCCTCTGATGACTGATCAGGCTGGACCTCTCGCTGAAGCTCCTTCCACACTCCCCACACTCGTAGGGTCTCTCCCCAGTGTGGCTCCTCTTGTGCAGGATCAGTCTGGATCTCCACCTGAAGCCCTTCCCACACTCCTCGCACGTGTGGGGCTTCTCCCCATCACGGAGCTGCTCACGGACCACCAGCTGCGAGCTCTGGCTCCATCTGCGGCCGCCTTCCCGGCCCAGGCTGGCTCTTTCCCCCTCAGATCCCCGCCAGCTGCGTTTGCAGCCCCTCCTCGTGCGGCATCTCCGGGGCTTTTCCTCCCCGTTGGCTTCCTGCGCCGTGGAGCCGCTCAAAACGGCCTCTGCCACCAGCTTCTGCCGCGGGGATTTGTCCTCCCTGCTCTCCATGCTCAGCTCCTGCTCTGGGGGAGGAAGGACAAGGACAGGATGGCATTTGCCTCCGGGCCACAGGCAAGGCCAAGGAGATGCCCCCAGGCTGTGCTGCCCTTTTATTTTCCAGCATCAGTCTCATTAATGGTCATGACAACGGGCAGATGCCAGCAGCTCCCATCACAGGCAGCAGACAAAGAACTTAATGTTAAAATTTACTTTAAAGTGTTTTGCCCAATCACAGAAAGCAAAAGCACACTGACAGCAGTTCTATCCAGGCACTATAAGCACACGTACCTCCAGTTCAAACAATGCTTATTTCAAATACAATACCTACTTGTAAGCCTTAAAACACAATACACAGAGCTCCATAATGAAGCTTCAAACTTCCTAATATCTTGCTAGTTATACTTTTCTGCAGATTAGGGAATTATTCTCGATGAGCGTTAATACACTCACCATTGTTCAATTTCCCCTTACTGGCTACTTTTTATAGAATATTTCTGCTGACCAATCTTACGGCTGCTGCACAGCTGAAATCACAATTCTACTGTCTCTGAGGCTTCTCTTTTGGTGCTTTCCCCTCTGATTATAAGGATTCCCCAGAGGCACTGATTTCCTCCTCACCCGCCTGCATGTCCAGGGCCATCCTCCTCTTCCTCACAGCCTCCCGGGGGTTGGGAATGGGAGATCCTGGTTTGGGGAGAACAAGGGATGAGCACGTTGAGATTGAAGGTCCCTCTGCCCGAGTCCATCTCTAGAACTCACCGGCCATCGGGGCTCCAGAAAAACCTCCCAAACACCGAGGTACAGCCCTAAAAAGCCTCCCAGGAATTCCCCGTCCCTGCTCCCTCCCCTCTGCTGTTGGGGTTCCCCCTGGCCCAGCTGCTGGGGTCACGCTGGCATTGGGGTCCCCCTTGTCCTCGGTGCCCGCCCTCCCCAGGCTGCTGGCAGTGCCAGCAATGCCAAAAGCTGCCCCCTCTTCGCTCTGCCCATTCAGGGCTGCCGGGGCTTTTCGGGCTCCCTTCTGGGCTCCCTTCTCCCCTCATGCTCTGCTCCGGGCTGCAGGGGCTCCAAGGAGTCCCCCCTGCCCCTCTCCAGCCTCTGCAGGCTCCCGCCCATGGCGGCGCTCCCCCCTCTCTGGGCTCCCCGCTTTGGGCTCCTGGGGGACACAGGGCTCTGCTCCTCCAGGCTGCCTCTGCCGCCAGCCGCCACCGCCACCCCCCGATGTCCCCCCGAGGGGCCTTTTCCGCTCAGCCTCGCACTTCTTCATTCTCCAAACACCCCCCAAAAAACCCACCCCAGCCCAGGGACCCCCGGGATATCTGGGCCGAGCTCCCCCTCCCCGCTCACCTGCGCCATGGGGGCGATGATCCCACAGGTGGGGGCTGCGAATGCACGGAGGGCTCGGCCGCGTGCTTCCTCCTGCTCAGCCTGGACCCGCCTTTGGCCCTCCTCTTCCTCTTCCTCCCGCTCCTCCTCTGCCATCCCCCCGCCTCCTCCTCCTCCTCCTCCTCCCTGTGCCCGCCTCTCCGTCCTCCTTCATCCCTGCCCTTGGCTCCCTCCTCCTCCTCCCGCAGCAGCAGCGACCCCCTCGCTGCCCCGTTCCCGGAGCCCTCGCAGCCCGCGGCAGGAGCGGGGCTGGAGCCGGCACAGCTCGGCACGGGCAGCGCGGGGCTCTCGGCTGCTCCCGGCCGCTGCGGAGAAGGGGGGAAGCCGGCCCGGGCCAAAGGAGAGGCAAACTGCGACAACTGGGGGCCCCCCATCCAAACTGGGCCTTGCTGGGGAGCCTGCCTGGGCACTGCCAGCCCTTGGGGCTCCTCTCGGCACAGCCGGGAGCGGGGAACGCTCAGAGGGCTGCGGGATCCCAGCGCTGGCAGCACTGCCAGGGACTGGGCTCCACTGGGATCGCTCTGGGATCACACTGGGAGTGACTCGGACTATAGTGGGGATGTACTGACTCCATGCTGGAATCATACTGGGTGCGTGCTGGTAGTGAGCAGGTGCCTGTGGGGGGCAACTGTGACCATGTTATTGGGAAATGGGATATACTGGGAGTGACTGGGATTATGCTGAGGATGGCTGGGAGCAACTGGGATCGTGCTGGGAGCAACTGGGAGTGACTGGCTGCATGCTGGGGGTGATTGGAAACTACTGGTCTTCTGCTGGGATCCATTGGCATCATGCTGGAAGTGACAGGAATCTTACTGCCATCCTACTGGGAGTGACTGGGACTCTGCTGGGTTTGTACTGACTTCAGACTGGGATCAGGCTGCCATGCCAGGGCAGTCTGTGATCACCCTGAGGGAGACTGGGATCATACTGGGAGTGCCTACAATCATCCTGGGATTAGAGTGGGCGTGACTGGACCCTGACTGGGGCTTACTGGGAGCTGCATGAACCATATACTGGGACTAACTGTGGACATATTGAGAAGAAGTGGGAGCAACTGGGAGAAATCTGGGGGCAAGTGAACCATGCTGAGGTGAGTGGGAGTGCCTGGCAATGACTGCCATAATGTTCAGGGCAACTGGGATATACTGGGAGTGTCTCAAACCATGCGGGTGGTGACTGGGACCAGACTGGGAGCCATTGGGAATGTGCTGGGGGAGCTGGGAACACGCTGGAGGCGAGTGGGAATGACTCGGCTCTGGCTGGGTGCCAGTGTCTGTCCGAACTTTCCCTCATTCTTTGCCTCTCGATCGTCATGAAAGCTGAGGCCACCGGGGAAAGGAAAAGATCCTGCTCTGAAAATCCAGGTCTGACTGGTCCACCAAGGCAAATTACTGTCTCCGGGTGTGTTTGCTCAGCCCATGGAGCACTGCACCCGAGAAGGGGCAGCGAGCTCTCCTTCGCCTGCATCACTTAGCAGCGCTGGCCCTGGAATTTCTCCACCCTCCTGGCTTGGCTGCACTTTCTCTCTGCAATGACCTCCTCGGGGGTCACCCCTAAAGGAGCCTCCCTTCCCGTACATCAAGCACCGTGGCAGATGGACTGAGATGGGAGAAGGTTCTCCCTCGAGCACTGAGACATGCCACCCCTACGTGGAAAAGCCCCCTCCTCTTCCCTAAAGACTGAGGCTGAAATCCCCACCGTAGGGTGGGGGGAGGCGTGGGTGGGGAAGGCCAGGTAACCAAAGCAAGTTTGCAAGCGACCGCTGGACCGAGGGGACGATGGTTCTTGCCTACTGCTGATGGACTTTCTGTACCAGGCCTACTGCTGATGGAATTTTGGTACCCTTTCTCAACAGACTAATTTGAAATGTGTCCCCTTGCCCCAGTCAAAAAGGACTATAAAAGAGGTTAGAGCTGACTGGTCCCCTTGAGATCTCCCCTGACGTGAGGACGGCAGGCTCCGTCGCCTGGACTTTGAAGGATCCCACGTCTGCTAGCTATACACCTCCTTTCTTTTCCTCTCTCTTTTTTTTTTATCCCTATTCTTTCCCTTTCTTCATTCCCCTTCTCCCTAATGCATTTTGCTGTGGTTATTCAATAAAAATAGGTATGTTTGGATTTTTACTGCAAAACCCCCTTGTCGTGACAGTTTTTGCACCCTGAGATCAGTGAAAAGAACCTTCACAAGTCACGTCCTTAGGACGGATCGTGTCACTGGGAGACACTGGGATCACAGTGGGAGAGATTAGGACTAGGCTAGGGGCAACTGGCACAACTGGGAACACACTGGATGACATTGGGAGGAACTGGGAGCAAGTGGGACTGTGCTGGGAGAAAACTGCAGCATCATTGGGGAGGACTGGAAGGGACTGGCCCCTTCTGGGAGCAACTGGGATCATGCACTAAATGGGAACTGACGAGGATCATACTGGGAGTGACTGGGCTGATACTGGGGCAGCCACTGCCAGCCCCGGGACCCCCCAAAAACACCTCCCGGGGACCCCCCGATGTCCCCCCGAGGGCCATCTGCGGCTGGGCTTGGGAGCCCTGCCAGCTGCAAACATCCCCCCAAAAAACCCCAAAGCCAGGGACCCCCCGGGATCTTTGGGCCGAGCTCCCCCTCCCCGGGCACCTGCGGGATGGGGGGCGATGCTCCCGGGGCTGCGGCGGCTTCAGGGAGCGCCAGGGCCACCAGATTCTCCCTCTGCTCTTCTGCTGCTGCTGCTGCTGCTGCTGCTCGGCCTCTTCCTCCCTCCCTCCTCCTCCTCCTGCCCCGTTCCCGAGGGCCGAACCGTGAGGGGAAAGGGGGCAAGGAAAGGGCCGAACCGTGAGGGGAAAGGGGGCGAGGAAAGGGCGGAACCGTGAGGGGAAAGGGGGCGAGGAAAGGGCGGAACCGTGAGGGGAAAGGGGGCGAGGAAAGGGCGGAACCGTGAGGGGAAAGGGGGCGAGGAAAGGGCGGGAACCGTGAGGGGAAAGGGGGCGAGGAAAGGGCGGAACCGTGAGGGGAAAGGGGGCAAGGAAAGGGCCGAACCGTGAGGGGAAAGGGGGCAAGGAAAGGGCGGAACCGTGAGGGGAAAGGGGGCAAGGAAAGGGCGGAACCGTGAGGGGAAAGGGGGCGAGGAAAGGGCGGAACCGTGAGGGGAAAGGGGGCGAGGAAAGGGCCGAACCGTGAGGGGAAAGGGGCGGGCTCAGGCCGAGGGCGGCAACTGTGAGGGGACACTCTGGGAGGCGGCACTCTGCAAACAGAACTGCACGGGACTGAGCATGGACGGGAGAGAAAGCAGTAAGTCTGAGAGTTTTATTTGCTATCAAATACATCTCACACCCCCAGCCCCACGCAATCCCCGTCCCTCCGCACTAAATTGGGATCCCACTTGTCCCAGTGTCATCCTAACCCCACGTCACCCTGGTGGCTTTGGAGTCGAGTGACTTTGTTGTGGGATTGAGTTGTTTGAGGTGGGAAGAAGCAAATCTCTGCTGCTATTGAGCCTTAATTCAACAATTGAGTTGTTTTCAGTGGGACTGAGTTTTTCTGAAGTAACAGATCCATCCCACTTGGCGTTTGGACTGCAAAGATTGAGAAGAGAAAAAAACATTAAGGCCAAACCAAAAGGATAAGCAGCCAGGTGTGTTCCCAGCATGGATCACAGGGAATGTGGGTCAGCAGGGCTGTGCCCAGCATGGGTCCTGCAGTGGGGGATGGAGCTGGAGCAGCGCACGAAGCTCTTCCCGCACTCGGGGCACTCGCAGGGCTTCCCTCACCGGTGCCTCCGTTGGTGTCGGGTCAAGTGAGAGCTGCTGGAGAAGCTCTTCCCACACTCCCCACACTCGTAGGGCCTCTCCCCGGTGTGGATGCGCTGGTGGACGACGAGGTTGGAGTTCTGCTTGAATCCCTTCCCGCAGTCGGGGCACCTGAAGGGCCTCTCCTCTCTGTGAATGCGATAGTGCAGGAGGAGACTGGAGCTGGTCTGAAACCTCTTCCTGCATTTATCACACTCGTAGGGCCTCTCCCCAGTGTGGATGCGCCGGTGCTTGATGAGGTCAGAGTTGCGCTTGAATCCCTTCCCGCAGTCGGGGCACCTGAAGGGCCTCTCCTCTGTGTGAATGCGATAGTGCCGGAGGAGATGGTAGCAGGTCTGAAACCTCTTCCTGCATTTATCACACTCGTAGGGCCTCTCCCCAGTGTGGATGCGCCGGTGGGTGACCAGGGTGCCGTTCTGCCTGAATCCCTTCCCGCAGTCAGGGCAGAGGAATGGCCTCTCCTCTGTGTGACTCTGATAGTGCTGGAGGAGACTGGAGCTGGTCTGAAACCTCTTTCCACACTTGGAACACTCGTAGGGCCTCTCCCCAGTGTGGATCCTCTGGTGCTTGATCAGACCGGAGCTCTCTCTGAAGCTCTTCCCACACTCCCCACACTCGTAGGGTTTCTCCCCAGTGTGGATTCTCTGGTGGCTGATGAGACTGGAGCTCTGTGTGAAGCTCTTCCCACACTCCCCACACTCGTAGGGCCGTTCCCCAGTGTGGATCACTTGGTGGCTGATCAGGTGAGAGCTCCGTTTGAAGCTCATCCCACACTCCCCACACTCGTAGGGTTTCTCCCCAGTGTGGATTCTCTGGTGGCTGATGAGACTGGAGCTCTGTGTGAAGCTCTTCCCACACTCCCCACACTCGTAGGGCCTCTCCCCAGTGTGGATCCTCAGGTGCTTGCTCAGGTGGGAGCTGTCTCTGAAGCTCTTCCCACACTCCCCACACTCGTAGGGTTTCTCCTCTGTGTGAATCCTCTGGTGGCTGATCAGGTGGGACCTCTGTCTGAAGCTCTTCCCACATTTCCCACACTCATAGGGCCTCTCCCCACTGTGAATTTTCTGGTGCCTGATCAGGTTGGAGATCAGGCTGAAGCTCTTCCCACACTCCCCACACTCGTAGGGTCTCTCCCCGGTGTGGATGCGCCGGTGGGTGACGAGGGAGGAGTTGTACCTGAATCCCTTCCCGCAGTCGGGGCACCTGAAGGGCCTCTCCTCTGTGTGACTCTGATAGTGCAGGAGGAGATTGGAGCTGGTCTGAAACCTCTTCCCACACTTGGAACACTCGTAGGGCCTCTCCCCAGTGTGGATTACCCGGTGCCTGATGAGGTGCCAGTTCCGCCTGAATCCCTTCCCGCAGTCGGGGCAGAGGAAGGGCCTCTCCTCAGTGTGACTCTGATAGTGCTGGAGGAGACTGGTGCTGGTCTGAAACCTCTTCCCACACTTGGAACACTCGTAGGGGTTCTCCCCAGTGTGGATTCTCTGGTGCCTGATCAGGTTGGAGCTCAGGCTGAAGCTCATCCCACACTCAGAACACTCGAAAGGCCTCTCCCCAGTGTGGATCCTCTGGTGCACGATCAGATTGGAGCTGTCGCTGCATCTCTTCCCACACTCCCCACACTCATAAGGCCGCTCCCCGGTGTGGATCCTCTGGTGCACGATCAGGTAGGAGCTCCACCTGAAGCTCATCCCACACTCCCCACACTCGTACGGCCGTTCCCCACTATGGATCCTTTGGTGATTATTGAGGTTGGAGCTGTCTCTGAAGGTCTTCCCACACTCCCCACACTCATAAGGCCGTTCCCCAGTGTGGATCCTCTGGTGACTGACCAGATTGGAGCTGTGGCTGAAGCTCTTCCCACATTCCCGACACTCGTGGGGTCTCTCCCCAGTGTGGCTCCTCTTGTGCAGGATCAGACTGGATCTCCACGTGAAGCTCATCCCACACTCCCCACACTCGTAGGGCCTTTCCCCAGTGTGAATCCTCCGGTGCAGGATCAGGCTGGATCTCCACCTGAAGCTCTTCCCACACTCCTCGCACGTGTGGGGCTTCTCCCCATCACTGAGCTGCTCACGGACCACCAGCTGCGAGCTCTGGCTCCATCTGCGGCCGCCTTCCCGGCCCAGGCTGGCTCTTTCCCCCTCAGATCCCCGCCAGCTGCGTTTGCAGCCCCTCCTCGTGCGGCATCTCCGGGGCTTTTCCTCCCCGTTGGCTTCCTGCGCCGTGGAGCCGCTCAAAACGGCCTCTGCCACCAGCTTCTGCCGCGGGGATTTGTCCTCCCTGCTCTCCATGCTCAGCTCCTGCTCTGGGGGAGGAAGGACAAGGACAGGATGGCATTTGCCTCCGGGCCACAGGCAAGGCCAAGGAGATGCCCCCAGGCTGTGCTGCAGCTGGGGCCCTGCTGGGCTGGGAGATGGAGCAGCACAGAGGCCAAAGGGGCACTGACTTCCTCCTCACCTGCCTCCGTCTCCCGGGGCATCCTCCTCTTCCTCACAGCCTCCCGGGGGTTGGGAATGGGAGATCCTGGTTTGGGGAGAACAAGGGATGAGCACGTTGAGATTGAAGGTCCCTCTGCCCGAGTCCATCTCTAGAACTCACCTGGGATCTGGGCTCCAGAAAAACCTCCCAAACACCGAGGTTCAGCCCTAAAAAGCCGCCCAGGAATTCCCCGTCCCTGCTCCCTCCCCTCTGCTGTTGGGGTTCCCCCTGGCCCAGCTGCTGGGGTCACGCTGGCATTGGGGTCCCCCTTGTCCTCGGTGCCCGCCCTCCCCAGGCTGCTGGCAGTGCCAGCAATGCCAAAAGCTGCCCCCTCTTCGCTCTGCCCATTCAGGGCTGCCGGGGCTTTTCGGGCTCCCTTCTGGGCTCCCTTCTCCCCTCATGCTCTGCTCCGGGCTGCAGGGGCTCCAAGGAGTCCCCCCTGCCCCTCTCCAGCCTCTGCAGGCTCCCGCCCATGGCGGCGCTCCCCCCTCTCTGGGCTCCCCGCTTTGGGCTCCTGGGGGACACAGGGCTCTGCTCCTCCAGGCTGCCTCTGCCGCCAGCCGCCACCGCCACCCCCCGATGTCCCCCCGAGGGGCCTTTTCCGCTCGGCCTCGCACTTCTTCATTCTCCAAACATCCCCCCAAAAAAACCCACCCCGGCCCAGGGACCCCCGGGATATCTGGGCCGAGCTCCCCCTCCCCGCTCACCTGCGCCATGGGGGCGATGATCCCACAGGTGGGGGCTGCGAATGCACGGAGGGCTCGGCCGCGTGCTTCCTCCTGCTCAGCCTGGACCCGCCTTTGGCCCTCCTCTTCCTCTTCCTCCCGCTCCTCCTCCGCCATCCCCCCGCCTCCTCCTCCCTGTGCCCGCCTCTCCGTCCTCCTCCTTCATCCCTGCCCTTGGCTCCCTCCTCCTCCTCCCGCAGCAGCAGCGACCCCCTCGCTGCCCCGTTCCCGGAGCCCTCGCAGCCCGCGGCAGGAGCGGGGCTGGAGCCGGCACAGCTCGGCACGGGCAGCGCGGGGCTCTCGGCTGCTCCCGGCCGCTGCGGAGAAGGGGGGAAGCCGGCCCGGGCCAAAGGAGAGGCAAACTGCGACAACTGGGGGCCCCCCATCCAAACTGGGCCTTGCTGGGGAGCCTGCCTGGGCACTGCCAGCCCTTGGGGCTCCTCTCGGCACAGCCGGGAGCGGGGAACGCTCCGAGGGCTGCGGGATCCCAGCGCTGGCAGCACTGCCAGGGACTGGGCTCCACTGGGATCGCTCTGGGACTGACTGGGGCTGTACTGGGTTGGTGCTGACATCGCACTGGGATCATTCTGCCATCGCAGGGCAGACTGACCGCACTCATGGACACTGGGATCATACTGGGATTACACTGGGATCATGCTGGGACTGAGTAGGAGCCTGCAGGGTGCAGTTCAGACCATGTTAAGGGCAAATGGGATATACTGGGAGTGACTGGGATGGTGCTGAAGGTGACTGCAGCCGCTCTGACAAACTGGGTACATGCTGGGTGCTACTGGGAGCAACTGGGATTGTGCTGAGGGTGACTGGGAGTAGCTGTGAGTAACAGGGATAACACTGGGAGCTACTGGGAGAGACTGGCTGCATGCTGGGGGGGGATTGGAAACATCGGGGCTTCTACTGGGATCGTGCTGGAGGTGACTGGGATCGTACTGGCCGTGAGTGCGAATCACTGAGGCTGACCTGGAGTGGTTGGCAGCAAATGGGATCATGCTGGAAGGAACTGGGGAGGTGCTGGAGGGAACTGGGATATACTGGGAGTGACTGGAGTGAAGGTGAGGCTGAAAGAGAGCAACTGGAACCATGCAGAGAAAAACTGGTTTATTCTGGCAGCAACTGGGAGCAACTGGGGCCATATTTGGATCCTACTGGCAGTGACTGGACTAATACTGGGAGTATCTGGGAGTGACTGGGAACAGACCCTGCACATCATCCCCCATACTGGGCCTGACTGGGAGCAAATGGCATCATACTGGGACTGACTGGGTTGATCTCAGAAGCAACTGGAACCGTGCTGGAGGCAGCTGGGACCATACTGGGAGAGACTGGAAGCAACTGGCATTATACTGGGACCACACTGGGAGGGCTGGCATGTGACATGGGTCCAACTGGGGCTTACTGGGATCGTGCTGGGGTTGAAAGGGAGCGACTGGGATCACACTTTGGCTGCTGGGAGCCCCCGGGAGAAACTGGGGCCAGTTTGCTGCTGCAAGCAAACTGGAGGAACTGGGAAGGAGTGGATGCATGCTGGAGGCAACTGGGATATACTGGGCAGGACTGGGGGATCATGCTGGGATAACTGACACCTTCCTGGGGCCACTGGCAGTGCCTGACTACAGACATGCTGGGAGCAACTGGGATATACTGGGAGTGTCTGTGACCATACTGGGGGGACTGGAGCCACACTGGGAACAACAGGGCCTGTGCTGGGGAGAACTGGGACCACACTGGGGGCAACTGGGAGTGAGTGGGATCCTGCTGGGAGGGACTGGGATCATCTGGGGAGTGGCTGGGACTGAAGCATGGGCAACTGGGTTCAACTGGGACCATACTGGGAGTGTGTGTAACCATAGTGGAGTGATGGAAGCACGCCGGGAACAGCTGGACCCATACTGGGAGCGACTGGGATCACTCTGAGGGTGACTGGAAACAGGCTGGGATTGACTGGGAGCAACTGGAATGGTGCTGAAAGCAACTGGGAAGAAGTGGGAGTGACTGGGAACAAGCTGGAAGCAACTGGGATAAACTGGGAGAGGCAGGGAGTCCCTGGGATCATACTGGAGGCTACTGGGGTCATGCTGGCATGGACAGGGAGCACCTGGGATCACACTGGGGGCACTGGGAGTGTCTGGCAGCAACTGGGATTAGAGTGCAGGTGACTGGGATCATACTGGGAGTGGCTCCAACCATACTGGGATTACAGTGGGTGTGATTGGACCCTGACTGGGGCTTACTGGGAGCTGCCAGGCCCATGCTGGGGCCAAGTGGGGACATAATGAGAGGAACTGGGAGCAACTGGGAGAAATCTGGGGGCAAGTGAACCACGCTGAGGTAACTGGGAGTGCCTGGCAATGAGTGCCCGAGTGTTCAGGGCAACTGGGATATACTGGGAGGGTCTGAGACCACATGGGTGGTGACTGGGACCAGACTGGGAGCCACTGGGAATGTGCTGGGGGAACCGAGAATACACTGGAGGCAAGTGGGAATGGGTCGGGTCCGGCTGGGAGACACTGGGATCATCGTGGGAGTGATCAGGACTATGCTAGGGGCAACTGGGAGAACTGGGAACACCCTGGATGACAATGGGAGCTACTGGGACTGTGCTGGGAGAAATCTGGATAATCATCAGAGGGGACTGGGAAGGACTGGCCCCTTCTGGGAGCAACTGGGTTCATGGAGGAAGGGAGGAGAAGTGACCAGGCTCACATGGGAGTGCCTGGGCACATACTGGGAGCAACATGGATGCTGCAGAGAGTGAGGGGAAGTGCACAGGATCTTACTGAGAGCAACTGGGCTCACACTGGGAGTGACTGGGCTCATACTGGGAGCAGCCACTGCCGGCCCCGGGACCCCCCAAAAACACCTCCCGGGGACCCCCCGATGTCCCCCCGAGGGCCATCTGCGGCTGGGCTTTGGAGCCCTGCCAGCTGCAAACATCCCCCCAAAAAACCCCAAAGCCAGGGACCCCCCGGGATCTTTGGGCCGAGCTCCCCCTCCCCGGGCACCTGCGGGATGGGGGGCGATGCTCCCGGGGCTGCGGCGGCTTCAGGGAGCGCCAGGGCCACCAGATTCTCCCTCTGCTCTTCTGCTGCTGCTGCTGCTGCTGCTGCTGCTCGGCCTCTTCCTCCCTCCCTCCTCCTCCTCCTGCCCCGTTCCCGAAGGCCGAACCGTGAGGGGAAAGGGGGCAAGGAAAGGGCGGAACCGTGAGGGGAAAGGGGGCAAGGAAAGGGCGGAACCGTGAGGGGAAAGGGGGCAAGGAAAGGGCGGGAACCGTGAGGGGAAAGGGGGCAAGGAAAGGGCCGAACGGTGAGGGGAAAGGGGGCAAGGAAAGGGCGGAACCGTGAGGGGAAAGGGGGCAAGGAAAGGGCGGAACCGTGAGGGGAAAGGGGGCAAGGAAAGGGCGGAACCGTGAGGGGAAAGGGGGCGAGGAAAGGGCGGAACCGTGAGGGGAAAGGGGGCGAGGAAAGGGCGGAACCGTGAGGGGAAAGGGGGCGAGGAAAGGGCCGAACCGTGAGGGGAAAGGGGGCGAGGAAAGGGCGGAACCGTGAGGGGAAAGGGGGCGAGGAAAGGGCCGAACCGTGAGGGGAAAGGGGGCGAGGAAAGGGCGGAACCGTGAGGGGAAAGGGGGCGAGGAAAGGGCCGAACCGTGAGGGGAAAGGGGGCGAGGAAAGGGCGGAACCGTGAGGGGAAAGGGGGCGAGGAAAGGGCCGAACCGTGAGGGGAAAGGGGGCGAGGAAAGGGCCGAACCGTGAGGGGAAAGGGGGCAAGGAAAGGGCCGAACCGTGAGGGGAAAGGGGCGGGCTCAGGCCAAGGGCGGCAACTGTGAGGGGACACTCTGGGAGGCGGCACTCTGCAAACAGAACTGCACGGGACTGAGCACGGACGGGAGAGAAAGCAGTAAGTCTGAGAGTTTTATTTGCTACCAAATACATCCCACACACCCAGCCCCACGCAATCCCCGTCCCTCCGCACTAAATTGGGATCCCACTTGTCCCAGTGTCATCCTAACCCCATGTCATCCTGGTGGCTTTGGAGTCGAGTGACTTTGTTGTGGGATTGAGTTGTTTGAGGTAGGAAGAAGCAAATCTCTGCTGCTATAGAGCCTTAATTCAACAATTGAGTTGTTCTCATGGGACTGAGTTGTTCTGAATTAAGAGACCCATCCCACTTGGCGTTTGGACTGCAAAGATTGAGAAGAGAAAAAAACATTAAGGCCAAACCAAAAAGTTGGGCAGCGAGGTGTGCTCCCATCAGGGATCACAGGGAATGTGGGTCAGCAGGGCTGTGCCCAGCGTGGGTCCTGCAGTGGGGGATGGAGCTGGAGCAGCGCACGAAGCTCTTCCCGCACTCGGGGCACTCGCAGGGCTTCCCTCACCGGTGCCTCCGTTGGTGTCGGGTCAAGGTACAGCTGCGGGAGAAGCTCTTCCCACACTCCCCACACTCGTAGGGCCTCTCCCCGGTGTGGATGCGCCGGTGGGTGACGAGGTCAGAGTTGCGCTTGAATCCCTTCCCGCAGTCGGGGCACCTGAAGGGCCTCTCCTCTGTGTGAATGCGATAGTGCAGGAGGAGATTGGAGCTGGTCTGAAACCTCTTCCTGCATTTATCACACTCGTAGGGCCTCTCCCCAGTGTGGATTACCCGGTGCCTGATGAGGTGCCAGTTCCACCTGAATCCCTTTCCGCAGTCGGGGCAGCAGAAGGGCCTCTCCTCTGTGTGACTCTGATAGTGCTGGAAGAGACTGGAGCTGGTCTGAAACCCCTTCTCACACTTGGAACACTCGTAGGGTTTCTCCCCAGTGTGGATCCTCTGGTGCCTGATCAGGCTGGAGCTCAGGCTGAAGCTCATCCCACACTCGGAACACTCATAGGGTTTCTCCCCAGTGTGGATCCTCTGATGATTGATCAGGGTGGACCTCTCGCTGAAGCTCATCCCACACTCCCCACACTCGTAGGGCCTCTCGCCAGTGTGGATTCTCTGGTGACTGATCAGATTGGAGCTCTGTCTGAAGCTCTTCCCACACTCCCCACACTCATAGGGCCTTTCCCCAGTGTGAATCCTCCGGTGCAGGATCAGGCTGGATCTCCACCTGAAGCTCTTCCCACACTCCTCGCACGTGTGGGGCTTCTCCCCATCACGGAGCTGCTCACGGACCACCAGCTGCGAGCTCTGGCTCCATCTGCGGCCGCCTTCCCGGCCCAGGCTGGCTCTTTCCCCCTCAGATCCCCGCCAGCTGCGTTTGCAGCCCCTCCTCGTGCGGCATCTCCGGGGCTTTTCCTCCCCGTTGGCTTCCTGCGCCGTGGAGCCGCTCAAAACGGCCTCTGCCACCAGCTTCTGCCGCGGGGATTTGTCCTCCCTGCTCTCCATGCTCAGCTCCTGCTCTGGGGGAGGAAGGACAAGGACAGGATGGCATTTGCCTCCGGGCCACAGGCAAGGCCAAGGAGATGCCCCCAGGCTGTGCTGCCCTTTTATTTTCCAGCATCAGTCTCATTAATGGTCATGACAACGGGCAGATGCCAGCAGCTCCCATCACAGGCAGCAGACAAGGAATGTAATGTTAAAATTTACTTTAAAGTGTTTTGCCCAATCACAGAAAGCAAAAGCACCCTGACAGCAGTTCTATCCAGGCACTATAAGCACACGTACCTCCATTTCAAACAATGCTTATTAGAAATACAATACCTAATTGTAAACCTTAAAACACAATACACAGAGCTCCATAATGAAGCTTCAAACTTCCTAATATCTTGCTAGTTATACTTTTCTGCAGGTTAGGGAGTTATTCTCGATGACTCTTAATACACTCACCATTGTTCTATTTCCCCTTACTAGCTACTTTTTATATAATATTTCTGCTGACCAATCTTACGGCTGCGGCACAGCTGAAATCACAATTCTACTCTCTCTGAGGCTTCTCTTTTGATGCTTTCCCCTCTGATTATAAGGATTCCCCAGAGGCACTGATTTCCTCCTCACCCGCCTGCATGTCCAGGGACATCCTCCTCTTCCTCACAGCCTCCCGGGGGTTGGGAATGGGAGATCCTGGTTTGGGGAGAACAAGGGATGAGCACGTTGAGATTGAAGGTCCCTCTGCCCGAGTCCATCCCCAGAACTCACCGGCCATCGGGGCTCCAGAAAAACCTCCCAAACACCGAGGTTCAGCCCTAAAAAGCCTCCCAGGAATTCCCCGTCCCTGCTCCCTCCCCTCTGCTGTTGGGGTTCCCCCTGGCCCAGCTGCTGGGGTCACGCTGGCATTGGGGTCCCCCTTGTCCTCGGTGCCCGCCCTCCCCAGGCTGCTGGCAGTGCCAGCAATGCCAAAAGCTGCCCCCTCTTCGCTCTGCCCATTCAGGGCTGCCGGGGCTTTTCGGGCTCCCTTCTGGGCTCCCTTCTCCCCTCATGCTCTGCTCCGGGCTGCAGGGGCTCCAAGGAGTCCCCCCTGCCCCTCTCCAGCCTCTGCAGGCTCCCGCCCATGGCGGCGCTCCCCCCTCTCTGGGCTCCCCACTTTGGGCTCCTGGGGGACACAGGGCTCTGCTCCTCCAGGCTGCCTCTGCCGCCAGCCGCCACCGCCACCCCCCGATGTCCCCCCGAGGGGCCTTTTCCGCTCAGCCTCGCACTTCTTCATTCTCCAAACATCCCCCCAAAAAACCCACCCCAGCCCAGGGACCCCCGGGATATCTGGGCCGAGCTCCCCCTCCCCGCTCACCTGCGCCATGGGGGCGATGATCCCACAGGTGGGGGCTGCGAATGCACGGAGGGCTCGGCCGCGTGCTTCCTCCTGCTCAGCCTGGACCCGCCTTTGGCCCTCCTCTTCCTCTTCCTCCCGCTCCTCCTCTGCCATCCCCCCGCCTCCTCCTCCTCCTCCTCCTCCTCCTCCCTGTGCCCGCCTCTCCGTCCTCCTTCATCCCTGCCCTTGGCTCCCTCCTCCTCCTCCCGCAGCAGCAGCGACCCCCTCGCTGCCCCGTTCCCGGAGCCCTCGCAGCCCGCGGCAGGAGCGGGGCTGGAGCCGGCACAGCTCGGCACGGGCAGCGCGGGGCTCTCGGCTGCTCCCGGCCGCTGCGGAGAAGGGGGGAAGCCGGCCCGGGCAAAAGGAGAGGCAAACTGCGACAACTGGGGGCCCCCCATCCGAACTGGGCCTTGCTGGGGAGCCTGCCTGGGCACTGCCAGCCCTTGGGGCTCCTCTCGGCACAGCCGGGAGCGGGGAACGCTCAGAGGGCTGCGGGATCCCAGCGCTGGCAGCACTGCCAGGGACTGGGCTCCACTGGGATCGCTCTGGGACTGACTGGGGCTGTACTGGGTTGGTGCTGACATCGCACTGGGATCATTCTGCCATCGCAGGGCAGACTGACCGCACTCATGGACACTGGGATCATACTGGGATTACACTGTGATCATGCTGGGACTGAGCAGGAGCCTGCAGGGGGCAGTTCAGACCATGTTAGGGGCAAATGGGATATACTGGGAGTGACTGGGATGGTGCTGAAGGTGACTGCAGCCGCTCTGACAAACTGGGTACATGCTGGGTGCTCCTGAGAGCAACTGGGATTGTGCTGAGGGTGACTGGGAGTAGCTGTGAGTAACAGGGATAACGCTGGGAGCAACTGGGAGTGACTGGCTGCATGCTGGGGGGGATTGGAAACATCGGGGCTTCTACTGGGATTGTGCTGGAGGTGACTGGGATCGTACTGGCCGTGAGTGCGAATCACTGAGGCTGACCTGGAGTGGTTGGCAGCAAATGGGATCATGCTGGAAGGAACTGGGGAGGTGCTGGAGGGAACTGGGGTACACTGGGATATACTGGGAGTGACTGCAATGAAGGTGAGGCTGAAAGAGAGCAACTGGAACCATGCAGAGAAAAACTGGTTTATTCTGGCAGCAACTGGGAGCAACTGGGGCCATATTTGGATCCTACTGGCAGTGACTGGACTAAGCCTGGGAGTATCTGGGAGTGACTGGGAGGAGACCCTGCACATCATCCCCCATACTGGGCCTGACTGGGAGCAAATGGCATCATACTGGGACTGACTGGGTTCATCTAGGAAGCAACTGGAACCGTGCTGGAGGCAGCTGGGACCATACTGGGAGAGACTGGAAGCAAGTGGCATTATACTGGGACCACACTGGTAATGAGGAGGAGTATGCTAGGGGCAACTGGGAGAACTGGGAACACACTGGATGAAAGTGGGAGGAACTGGCAGCAACTGCCACCGTGCTGGGGGCAAATTGCATCATCATAGGGAACGACTGGGAGTGACTGGGCTCATACTGGAAGCAACTGGGATCCTGCAGAGAGTGAGGGGAAGTGACCAGGCTCCTACTGGGAGTGAGTGGTCTCATACTGGGAGTGCTGAGGAAACGGGAAGCACACGGGGCCACCAACTGGGCTCATACTGGGAGTGCTGAGGAAACTGGAAGCACACGGGGGCACCAACTGGGCTCATACTGGGAGTGCTGAGGAAACTGGAAGCACACGGGGGCACCAACTGGGCTCATACTGGGAGTGCTGAGGAGACTGGAAGCACACGAGGGCACCAACTGGGCTCATACTGGGAGTGCTGAGGAAACTGGAAGCACACGGGGGCACCAGCTGGGCTCATACTGGGAGTGCTGAGGAAACTGGAAGCACACGGGGGCACCTATCGATGCACAGGCGAGCCCCGATGGAGGGGAGAGAATGATGCATCTGACTCCAGCAGCAGAAGGCTAAATAATGACTTTGTTATTCTGTACTGTACTTGTTGCCTCTAAACTGAATCTGCCTTGCCCTCAGCCTCGCTCACAAGGGCACAGAGCTGCGCTCATCTCCTGACTCTCTCGGGACTGTCTCGTGACAGCCCGACACACACACACCTTCTTGGCCCTGCCAGGCCAAGGCAACAAAACATCCTCGCTCTGGAGAAACCACCTCCACAGTGCACTCTACTGCAGCACCACAGGCGAGATAAGAATTATGTTGTCTGTCTTCCCTGCTCGATTCACAGCTTCTCTCTGTTCAGAGGGCAAGGGAATAGCACAGGGACCAGCTGGGCTCAAACTGGGAGTGACTGGGCTGATACTGGGGCAGCCACTGCCGGCCCCGGGACCCCCCAAAAACACCTCCCGGGGACCCCCCGATGTCCCCCCGAGGGCCATCTGCGGCTGGGCTTGGGAGCCCTGCCAGCTGCAAACATCCCCCCAAAAAACCCCAAAGCCAGGGACCCCCCGGGATCTTTGGGCCGAGCTCCCCCTCCCCGGGCACCTGCGGGATGGGGGGCGATGCTCCCGGGGCTGCGGCGGCTTCAGGGAGCGCCAGGGCCACCAGATTCTCCCTCTGCTCTTCTGCTGCTGCTGCTGCTGCTGCTGCTCGGCCTCTTCCTCCCTCCCTCCTCCTCCTCCTGCCCCGTTCCCGAAGGCCGAACCGTGAGGGGAAAGGGGGCAAGGAAAGGGCCGAACCGTGAGGGGAAAGGGGGCAAGGAAAGGGCGGAACCGTGAGGGGAAAGGGAGCAAGGAAAGGGCGGGAACCGTGAGGGGAAAGGGGGCGAGGAAAGGGCCGAACCGTGAGGGGAAAGGGGCGGGCTCAGGCCGAGGGCGGCAACTGTGAGGGGACACTCTGGGAGGCGGCACTCTGCAAACAGAACTGCACGGGACTGAGCATGGACCGGAGAGAAAGCACTAAGTCTGAGAGTTTTATTTGCTATCAAATACATGCTACACCCCCAGCCCCACGCAATCCCCATCCCACCGTTCCAAATTGGGATCCCAGCTCTGCCAATCTGCTTTGAACCCCATCTCTCCCTCTCCGCTGTGGAGTCGACACCCTTTGGAGTTGGATTTAGACTTTTTGAGCTGGGAACAAGCAATCTCAGGTGGCGTCGAGCCTTTATTCAACAATTGAGTTGTTTTCAGTGGGACTGAGGTGTTCTGAAGCAACTGGTCGATGCCTCCTGGCTTTTGGACTGCATAGAGATTGAGAAGAGAAAAAAACATTAAGGCCAAACCAAAAAGTGGAGCAGCCAGATGTACTTCCAGCATGGATCACAGGGAATGTGGGTCAGCAGGGCTGTGCCCAGCGTGGGTCCTGCAGTGGGGGATGGAGCTGGAGCAGTGCACGAAGCTCTTCCCGCACTCGGGGCACTCGCAGGGCTTCCCTCACCGGTGCCCCCGTTGGTGTTGGGTCAAGGTAGAGCTCTGGGAGAAGCTCTTCCCACACTCCCCACACTCGTAGGGCCTCTCCCCAGTGTGGATGCGCCGGTGCGTGACAAGGGTGGAGTTGCGCTTGAATCCCTTCCCGCAGTCGGGGCACCTGAAGGGCCTCTCCTCTGTGTGAATGCGATAGTGCTGCAGGAGATGGGAGCTGCTCTGAAACCTCTTCCTGCATTTATCACACTCGTAGGGCCTCTCCCCAGTGTGGATGC
Organism: Passer domesticus; assembly: GCF_036417665.1. NCBI lineage: Eukaryota > Metazoa > Chordata > Aves > Passeriformes > Passeridae > Passer > Passer domesticus. Next base: position 1,033,792 of record NC_087508.1, on the reverse strand, counting down.
GCCGGTGGCTGACCAGGGTGCAGTTCTGCCTGAATCCCTTCCCGCAGTCAGGGCAGAGGAAGGGCCTCTCCTCAGTGTGACTCTGATAGTGCAGGAGGAGATTGGAGCTGCTCTGAAACCTCTTCCCACACTTGGAACACTCGTAGGGCCTCTCCCCAGTGTGGATCCTCTGGTGCTTGATCAGACCGGAGCTCTCTCTGAAGCTCTTTCCACACTCCCCACACTCGTAGGGTTTCTCCCCAGTGTGGATTCTCTGGTGGCTGATGAGACTGGAGCTCTGTGTGAAGCTCTTCCCACACTCCCCACACTCGTAGGGCCTCTCCCCAGTGTGGATCCTCTGGTGGCTCATCAGGTGGGAGCTGCTTCTGAAGCTCTTCCCACATTTCCCACACTCGTAGGGCCTCTCCCCAGTGTGGATCCTCTGGTGGCTGATCAGGTGGGAGCTGCTTCTGAAGCTCTTCCCACATTTCCCACACTCATAGGGCCTCTCCCCACTGTGAATTTTCTGGTGTTTGATCAGGTTGGAGCTCAGGCTGAAGCTCTTCCCACACTCCCCACACTCGTAGGGTCTCTCCCCAGTGTGGCTCCTCTGGTGCCTGATCAGGCTGGATCTCCTCCTGAAGCTCTTCCCACACTCCTCGCACGTGTGGGGCTTCTCCCCATCACGGAGCTGCTCACGGACCACCAGCTGCGAGCTCTGGCTCCATCTGCGGCCGCCTTCCCGGCCCAGGCTGGCTCTTTCCCCCTCAGATCCCCGCCAGCTGCGTTTGCAGCCCCTCCTCGTGCGGCATCTCCGGGGCTTTTCCTCCCCGTTGGCTTCCTGCGCCGTGGAGCCGCTCAAAACGGCCTCTGCCACCAGCTTCTGCCGCGGGGATTTGTCCTCCCTGCTCTCCATGCTCAGCTCCTGCTCTGGGGGAGGAAGGACAAGGACAGGATGGCATTTGCCTCCGGGCCACAGGCAAGGCCAAGGAGATGCCCCCAGGCTGTGCTGCCCTTTTATTTTCCAGCATCAGTCTCATTAATGGTCATGACAACGGGCAGATGCCAGCAGCTCCCATCACAGGCAGCAGACAAAGAATGTAAAGTTAAAATTTACTTTAAAGTGTTTTGCCCAATCACAGAAAGCAAAAGCACCCTGACAGCAGTTCTATCCAGGCACTATAAGCACACGTACCTCCAGTTCAAACAGTGCTTGCTTATTTCAAATACAATACCTACTTGTAAGCCTTAAAACACAATACACAGAGCTCCATAATGAAGCTTCAAACTTCCTAATATCTTCCTAGTTATACTTTTCGGCAGGTTAGGGAGTTATTCTCGATGAGTCTTAATACACTCACCATTGTTCTATTTCCCCTTAATAGCTACTTTTTATATAATATTTCTGCTGACCAATCTTACGGCTGCAGCACAGCTGAAATCACAATTCTACTGTCTCTGAGGCTTCTCTTTTGATGCTTTCCCCTCTGATTATAAGGATTCCCCAGAGGCACTGATTTCCTCCTCACCCGCCTGCATGTCCAGGGACATCCCCCTCTTCCTCACAGCCTCCCGGGGGTTGGGAATGGGAGATCCTGGTTTGGGGAGAACAAGGGATGAGCACATTGAGATTGAAGGTCCCTCTGCCCGAGTCCATCTCCAGAAGTCACCTGGGATCTGGGCTCCAGAAAAACCTCCCAAACACCGAGCTTCAGCCCTAAAAAGCCTCCCAGGAATTCCCCGTCCCTGCTCCCTCCCCTCTGCTGTTGGGGTTCCCCCTGGCCCAGCTGCTGGGGTCACGCTGGCATTGGGGTCCCCCTTGTCCTCGGTGCCCGCCCTCCCCAGGCTGCTGGCAGTGCCAGCAATGCCAAAAGCTGCCCCCTCTTCGCTCTGCCCATTCAGGGCTGCCGGGGCTTTTCGGGCTCCCTTCTGGGCTCCCTTCTCCCCTCATGCTCTGCTCCGGGCTGCAGGGGCTCCAAGGAGTCCCCCCTGCCCCTCTCCAGCCTCTGCAGGCTCCCGCCCATGGCGGCGCTCCCCCCTCTCTGGGCTCCCCGCTTTGGGCTCCTGGGGGACACAGGGCTCTGCTCCTCCAGGCTGCCTCTGCCGCCAGCCGCCACCGCCACCCCCCGATGTCCCCCCGAGGGGCCTTTTCCGCTCGGCCTCGCACTTCTTCATTCTCCAAACACCCCCCAAAAAAACCCACCCCAGCCCAGGGACCCCCGGGATATCTGGGCCGAGCTCCCCCTCCCCGCTCACCTGCGCCATGGGGGCGATGATCCCACAGGTGGGGGCTGCGAATGCACGGAGGGCTCGGCCGCGTGCTTCCTCCTGCTCAGCCTGGACCCGCCTTTGGCCCTCCTCTTCCTCTTCCTCCCGCTCCTCCTCCGCCATCCCCCCGCCTCCTCCTCCCTGTGCCCGCCTCTCCGTCCTCCTCCTTCATCCCTGCCCTTGGCTCCCTCCTCCTCCTCCCGCAGCAGCAGCGACCCCCTCGCTGCCCCGTTCCCGGAGCCCTCGCAGCCCGCGGCAGGAGCGGGGCTGGAGCCGGCACAGCTCGGCACGGGCAGCGCGGGGCTCTCGGCTGCTCCCGGCCGCTGCGGAGAAGGGGGGAAGCCGGCCCGGGCCAAAGGAGAGGCAAACTGCGACAACTGGGGGCCCCCCATCCAAACTGGGCCTTGCTGGGGAGCCTGCCTGGGCACTGCCAGCCCTTGGGGCTCCTCTCGGCACAGCCGGGAGCGGGGAACGCTCAGAGGGCTGCGGGATCCCAGCGCTGGCAGCACTGCCAGGGACTGGGCTCCACTGGGATCGCTCTGGGACTGACTGGGGCTGTACTGGGTTGGTGCTGACATCGCACTGGGATCATTCTGCCATCGCAGGGCAGACTGACCGCACTCATGGACACTGGGATCATACTGGGATTACACTGGGATCATGCTGGGACTGAGTAGGAGCCTGCTGGGGGCAGTTCAGACCATGTTAGGGGCAAATGGGATATACTGGGAGTGACTGGGATGGTGCTGAAGGTGACTGCAGCAGCTCTGAACAACTGGGATCATGCTGGGTGCTACTGGGAGCAACTGGGATTGTGCTGAGGGTGACTGGGAGTAGCTGTGAGTAACAGGGATAACGCTGGGAGCAACTGGGAATGACTGGCTGCATGCTGGGGGGGATTGGAAACATCGGGGCTTCTACTGGGATCGTGCTGGAGGTGACTGGGATCGTACTGGCCGTGAGTGCGAATCACTGAGGCTGACCTGGAGTGGTTGGCAGCAAATGGGATCATGCGGGAAGGAACTGGGGAGGTGCTGGAGGGAACTGGGGTACACTGGGAGATACTGGGAGTGACTGGAGTGAAGGTGAGGCTGAAAGAGAACAACTGGAACCATGCAGAGAAAAACTGGTTTATTCTGGCAGCAACTGGGAGCAACTGGAGCCATATTTGGATTCTACTGGGAGTGACTGGACTAAGCCTGGGAGTATCTGGGAGTGACTGGGAACAGACCCTGCACATCATCCCCCATACTGGGCCTGACTGGGAGCAAATGGCATCATACTGGGACTGACTGGGTTCATCTAGGAAGCAACTGGAACCGTGCTGGAGGCAGCTGGGACCATACTGGGAGAGACTGGAAGCAACTGGCATTATACTGGGACCACACTGGGAGGGCTGGCATGTGACATGGGTCCAACTGGGGCTTACTGGGATCGTGCTGGGGTTGAAAGGGAGCGACTGGGATCACACTTTGGCTGCTGGGAGCCCCCGGGAGAAACTGGGGCCAGTTTGCTGCTGCAAGCAAACTGGAGGAACTGGGAAGGAGTGGATGCATGCTGGAGGCAACTGGGATATACTGGGCAGGACTGGGGGATCATGCTGGGATAACTGACACCTTCCTGGGGCCACTGGCAGTGCCTGACTACAGACATGCTGGGAGCAACTGGGATATACTGGGAGTGTCTGTGACCATACTGGGGGGACTGGAGCCACGCTGGGAACAACAGGGCCTGTGCTGGGGAGAACTGGGACCACACTGGGGGCAACTGGGAGTGAGTGGGATCCTGCTGGGAGGGACTGGGATCATCTGGGGAGTGGCTGGGACTGGAGCATGGGCAACTGGGTTCAACTGGGACCGTACTGGGAGTGTGTGTAACCATAGTGGAGTGATGGAAGCACACTGGGAACAGCTGGACCCGTGCTGGGAGCGACTGGGATCACTCTGAGGGTGACTGGAAACAGGCTGGGATTGACTGGGAGCAACTGGAATGGTGCTGAAAGCAACTGGGAAGAAGTGGGAGTGACTGGGAACAAGCTGGAAGCAACTGGGATAAACTGGGAGAGGCAGGGAGTCCCTGGGATCATACTGGAGGCTACTGGGGTCATGCTGGCATGGACAGGGAGCACCTGGGATCACACTGGGGGCACTGGGAGTGTCTGGCAGCAACTGGGATTAGAGTGCAGGTGACTGGGATCATACTGGGAGTGGCTCCAACCATACTGGGATTACAGTGGGTGTGATTGGACCCTGACTGGGGCTTACTGGGAGCTGCCAGGCCCATGCTGGGGCCAAGTGGGGACATAATGAGAGGAACTGGGAGCAACTGGGAGAAATCTGGGGGCAAGTGAACCACGCTGAGGTAACTGTGAGTGCCTGGCAATGAGTGCCCGAGTGTTCAGGGCAACTGGGATATACTGGGAGGGTCTGAGACCACATGGGTGGTGACTGGGACCAGACTGGGAGCCACTGGGAATGTGCTGGGGGAACCGGGAATACACTGGAGGCAAGTGGGAATGAGTCGGGTCCGGCTGGGAGACACTGGGATCATCGTGGGAGTGATCAGGACTATGCTAGGGGCAAGTGGGAGAACTGGGAACACCCTGGATGACAATGGCAGCTACTGGGACTGTGCTGGGAGAAATCTGGAAAATCATCAGGGGGGACTGGGAGGGACTGGCCCCTTCTGGGAGCAACTGGGTTCATGGAGGAAGGGAGGAGAAGTGACCAGGCTCACATGGGAGTGCCTGGGCTCACACTGGGAGTGACTGGGCTGATACTGGGGCAGCCACTGCCAGCCCCGGGACCCCCCAAAAACACCTCCCGGGGACCCCCGATGTCCCCCGAGGGCCATCTGCGGCTGGGCTTGGGAGCCCTGCCAGCTGCAAACATGCCCCCAAAAAACCCCAAAGCCAGGGACCCCCCGGGATCTTTGGGCCGAGCTCCCCCTCCCCGGGCACCTGCGGGATGGGGGGCGATGCTCCCGGGGCTGCGGCGGCTTCAGGGAGCGCCAGGGCCACCAGATTCTCCCTCTGCTCTTCTGCTGCTGCTGCTGCTGCTGCTGCTGCTCGGCCTCTTCCTCCCTCCCTCCTCCTCCTCCTGCCCCGTTCCCGAAGGCCGAACCGTGAGGGGAAAGGGGGCAAGGAAAGGGCGGAACCGTGAGGGGAAAGGGGGCGAGGAAAGGGCGGAACCGTGAGGGGAAAGGGGGCAAGGAAAGGGCGGAACCGTGAGGGGAAAGGGGGCAAGGAAAGGGCGGAACCGTGAGGGGAAAGGGGGCAAGGAAAGGGCGGAACCGTGAGGGGAAAGGGGGCAAGGAAAGGGCGGAACCGTGAGGGGAAAGGGGGCGAGGAAAGGGCGGAACCGTGAGGGGAAAGGGGGCAAGGAAAGGGCCGAACCGTGAGGGGAAAGGGGGCAAGGAAAGGGCCGAACCGTGAGGGGAAAGGGGGCAAGGAAAGGGCGGGAACCGTGAGGGGAAAGGGGGCGAGGAAAGGGCCGAACCGTGAGGGGAAAGGGGGCAAGGAAAGGACGGGAACCGTGAGGGGAAAGGGGCGGGCTCAGGCCAAGGGCGGCAACTGTGAGGGGACACTCTGGGAGGCGGCACTCTGCAAACAGAACTGCACGGGACTGAGCACGGACGGGAGAGAAAGCAGTAAGTCTGAGAGTTTTATTGGCTATCAAATACATCCCACACACCCAGCCCCACGCAATCCCTGTCCCTCCGCACTAAACTGGGATCCCACTTCTCCCAGTGTTATTCTAACCCCACGTCACCCTGGTGGCTTTGGAGTCGAGTGACTTTGTTGTGGGATTGAGTTGTTTGAGGTGGGAAGAAGCAAATCTCTGCTGCTATTGAGCCTTAATTCAACAATTGAGTTGTTTTCAGTGGGACTGAGTTGTTCTGAAGTAACAGATCCATCCCACTTGGCTTTTGGACTGCAAAGATTGAGAAGAGAAAAAAACATTAAGGCCAAACCAAAAGGAGGAGCAGCCAGGTGTGCTCCCATCATGGATCACAGGGAATGTGGGTCAGCAGGGCTGTGCCCAGCGTGGGTCCTGCAGTGGGGGATGGAGCTGGAGCAGCGCACGAAGCTCTTCCCGCACTCGGGGCACTCGCAGGGCTTCCCTCACCAGTGCCTCTGTTGGTGTCGGGTCAAGTGAGAGCTGCGGGAGAAGCTCTTCCCACACTCCCCACACTCGTAGGGCCTCTCCCCGGTGTGGATGCGCCGGTGTTTGACGAGGTTGGAGTTGTACCTGAATCCCTTCCCGCAGTCGGGGCACCTGAAGGGCCTCTCCTCTGTGTGAATGCGATAGTGCCAGAGGAGATGGGAGCTGGTCTGAAACCTCTTCCTGCATTTATCACACTCGTAGGGCCTCTCCCCAGTGTGGATGCGCCGGTGGGTGACCAGCATGGAGTTCTGCCTGAATCCCTTCCCGCAGTCAGGGCAGAGGAATGGCCTCTCCTCTGTGTGAATGCGATAGTGCAGGAGGAGACTGGAGCTGGTCTGAAACCTCTTCCCACACTTGGAACACTCGTAGGGCCTCTCCCCAGTGTGGATCCTCTGGTGACTGATCAGGTGGGAGCTCTGTCTGAAGCTCTTCCCACACTCCCCACACTCGTAGGGCCTCTCCCCAGTGTGGATCCTCTGGTGGCTGATCAGACTGGAGCTCCGGCTGAATCTCTTCCCACACTCCCCACACTCGTAGGGTCTCTCCCCAGTGTGGATCCTCTGGTGGTTGCTCAGGTCGGAGCTGTCTCTGAAGCTCTTCCCACACTCCCCACACTCGTAGGGCCTCTCCTCTGTGTGAATCCTCTGGTGACTGATCAGGTGGGAGCTCTGTCTGAAGCTCTTCCCACACTCCCCACACTCGTAGGGCCGTTCCCCAGTGTGGATCCTCTGGTGACTGATCAGGTGGGAGCTCCGGCTGAATCTCTTCCCACACTCCCCACACTCGTAGGGTCTCTCCCCAGTGTGGATCCTCTGGTGCTTGCTCAGGTCGGAGCTGTCTCTGAAGCTCTTCCGACACTCCCCACACTCGTAGGGCCTCTCATCTGTGTGAATGTGATAGTGCAGGAGGAGATGGGAGCTGCTCTGAAACCTCTTCCTGCATTTATCACACTCGTAGGGCCTCTCCCCAGTGTGGATGCGCTGGTGCCTGACCAGGGTGCAGTTCTGCCTGAATCCCTTCCCGCAGTCAGGGCAGAGGAATGGCCTCTCCTCTGTGTGAGTCTGATAGTGCTGGAGGAGACTGGAGCTGCTCTGAAACCTCTTCCCACACTTGGAACACTCGTAGGGGTTCTCCCCAGTGTGGATCCTCTGGTGCTTGATCAGATTGGAGCTGTGGCTGAAGCTCTTCCCACACTCCCCACACTCGTAGGGCCTCTCCCCTGTGTGAATCCTCTGGTGGCTGATCAGGTGGGAGCTGCTTCTGAAGCTCTTCCCACACTCCCCACACTCGTAGGGCCTCTCCCCACTGTGAATTTTCTGGTGTTTCATCAGGTTGGAGCTCAGGCTGAAGCTCTTCCCACACTCCCCACACTCGTGGGGTCTCTCCCCAGTGTGGCTCCTCTGGTGCAGGATCAGTCTGGATCTCTTCCTGAAGCTCTTCCCACACTCCTCGCACGTGTGGGGCTTCTCCCCATCACGGAGCTGCTCACGGACCACCAGCTGCGAGCTCTGGCTCCATCTGCGGCCGCCTTCCCGGCCCAGGCTGGCTCTTTCCCCCTCAGATCCCCGCCAGCTGCGTTTGCAGCCCCTCCTCGTGCGGCATCTCCGGGGCTTTTCCTCCCCGTTGGCTTCCTGCGCCGTGGAGCCGCTCAAAACGGCCTCTGCCACCAGCTTCTGCCGCGGGGATTTGTCCTCCCTGCTCTCCATGCTCAGCTCCTGCTCTGGGGGAGGAAGGACAAGGACAGGATGGCATTTGCCTCCGGGCCACAGGCAAGGCCAAGGAGATGCCCCCAGGCTGTCCTGCAGCCGGGGCCCTGCTGGGCTGGGAGATGGAGCAGCACAGAGGCCAAAGGGGCACTGACTTCCTCCTCACCTGCCTCCGTCTCCCGGGGCATCCTCCTCTTCCTCACAGCCTCCCGGGGGTTGGGAATGGGAGATCCTGGTTTGGGGAGAACAAGGGATGAGCACGTTGAGATTGAAGGTCCCTCTGCCCGAGTCCATCTCCAGAACTCACCGGCCATCGGGGCTCCAGAAAAACCTCCCAAACACCGAGGTTCAGCCCTAAAAAGCCTCCCAGGAATTCCCCGTCCCTGCTCCCTCCCCTCTGCTGTTGGGGTTCCCCCTGGCCCAGCTGCTGGGGTCACGCTGGCATTGGGGTCCCCCTTGTCCTCGGTGCCCGCCCTCCCCAGGCTGCTGGCAGTGCCAGCAATGCCAAAAGCTGCCCCCTCTTCGCTCTGCCCATTCAGGGCTGCCGGGGCTTTTCGGGCTCCCTTCTGGGCTCCCTTCTCCCCTCATGCTCTGCTCCGGGCTGCAGGGGCTCCAAGGAGTCCCCCCTGCCCCTCTCCAGCCTCTGCAGGCTCCCGCCCATGGCGGCGCTCCCCCCTCTCTGGGCTCCCCGCTTTGGGCTCCTGGGGGACACAGGGCTCTGCTCCTCCAGGCTGCCTCTGCCGCCAGCCGCCACCGCCACCCCCCGATGTCCCCCCGAGGGGCCTTTTCCGCTCGGCCTCGCACTTCTTCATTCTCCAAACATCCCCCCAAAAAAACCCACCCCAGCCCAGGGACCCCCGGGATATCTGGGCCGAGCTCCCCCTCCCCGCTCACCTGCGCCATGGGGGCGATGATCCCACAGGTGGGGGCTGCGAATGCACGGAGGGCTCGGCCGCGTGCTTCCTCCTGCTCAGCCTGGACCCGCCTTTGGCCCTCCTCTTCCTCTTCCTCCCGCTCCTCCTCCGCCATCCCCCCGCCTCCTCCTCCTCCCTGTGCCCGCCTCTCCGTCCTCCTCCTTCATCCCTGCCCTTGGCTCCCTCCTCCTCCTCCCGCAGCAGCAGCGACCCCCTCGCTGCCCCGTTCCCGGAGCCCTCGCAGCCCGCGGCAGGAGCGGGGCTGGAGCCGGCACAGCTCGGCACGGGCAGCGCGGGGCTCTCGGCTGCTCCCGGCCGCTGCGGAGAAGGGGGGAAGCCGGCCCGGGCCAAAGGAGAGGCAAACTGCGACAACTGGGGGCCCCCCATCCGAACTGGGCCTTGCTGGGGAGCCTGCCTGGGCACTGCCAGCCCTTGGGGCTCCTCTCGCCACAGCCGGGAGCGGGGAACGCTCCGAGGGCTGCGGGATCCCAGCGCTGGCAGCACTGCCAGGGACTGGGCTCCACTGGGATCGCTCTGGGATCACACTGGGGCTGTACTGGGTTGGTGCTGACATCGCACTGGGATCATTCTGCCATCGCAGGGCAGACTGACCGCACTCATGGACACTGGGATCATACTGGGATTACACTGTGATCATGCTGGGACTGAGTAGGAGCCTGCAGGGGGCAGTTCAGACCATGTTAGGGGCAAATGGGATATACTGGGAGTGACTGGGATGGTGCTGAAGGTGACTGCAGCCGCTCTGACAAACTGGGTACATGCTGGGTGCTCCTGAGAGCAACTGGGATTGTGCTGAGGGTGACTGGGAGTAGCTGTGAGTAACAGGGATAACGCTGGGAGCAACTGGGAGAGCTGCATGCTGGGGGGGATTGGAAACATCGGGGCTTCTACTGGGATCGTGCTGGAGGTGACTGGGATCGTACTGGCCGTGAGTGCGAATCACTGAGGCTGACCTGGAGTGGTTGGCAGCAAATGGGATCATGCTGGAAGGAACTGGGGAGGTGCTGGAGGAAACTGGGATATACTGGGAGTGACTGGAGTGAAGGTGAGGCTGAAAGAGAGCAACTGGAACCATGCAGAGAAAAACTGGTTTATTCTGGCAGCAACTGGGAGCAACTGGGGCCATATTTGGATCCTACTGGCAGTGACTGGACTAAGCCTGAGAGTATCTGGGAGTGACTGGGAGGAGACCCTGCACATCATCCCCCATACTGGGCCTGACTGGGAGCAAATGGCATCATACTGGGACTGACTGGGTTCATCTAGGAAGCAACTGGAACCGTGCTGGAGGCAGCTGGGACCATACTGGGAGAGACTGGAAGCAAGTGGCATTATACTGGGACCACACTGGTAATGAGGAGGAGTATGCTAGGGGCAACTGGGAGAACTGGGAACACACTGGATGAAACTGGGAGCAACTGGGATCTTCCTGGCAGCAAATTGCATCATCATAGGGAACGACTGGGAGTGACTGGGCTCATACTGGAAGCAACTGGGATGCTGCAGAGAGTGAGGGGAAATGACCATTTTCTCACTGGGAGCAACTGGGATCATCCAGGCACTGAGGGGAAGTGACCAGGATTATACTGGGAGCAACTGGGATGATACTGGCAGCAAGTGGGATCCGGCAGAGAGTGAGGGGAAGTGACCAGGCTCTTACTGGGAGTGAATGGTCTCATACTGGGAGTGCTGAGGAAACTGGAAGCACACGGGGGCACCAACTGGGCTCATACTGGGAGTGCTGAGGAAACTGGAAGCACACGGGGGCACCAACTGGGCTCATACTGGGAGTGCTGAGGAAACTGGAAGCACACGGGGGCACCAACTGGGCTCCTACTGGGAGTGCTGAGGAAACTGGAAGCACACGGGGGCACCAACTGGGCTCATACTGGGAGTGCTGAGGAGATTGGAAGCACACGGGGGCACCAACTGGGCTCATACTGGGAGTGCTGAGGAAACTGGAAGCACACGGGGGCACCAACTGGGCTCATACTGGGAGTGCTGAGGAAACTGGAAGCACACGGGGGCACCTATCGATGCACGGGCGAGCCCCGATGGAGGGGAGAGAATGATGCATCTGACTCCAGCAGCAGAAGGCTAAATAATGACTTTGTTATTCTGTACTGTACTTGTTGCCTCTAAACTGAATCTGCCTTGCCCTCAGCCTCGCTCACAAGGGCACAGAGCTGCGCTCATCTCCTGACTCTCTCGGGACTGTCTCGTGACAGCCCGACACACACACACCTTCTTGGCCCTGCCAGGCCAAGGCAACAAAACATCCTCGCTCTGGAGAAACCACCTCCACAGTGCATTCTACTGCAGCACCACAGGCGAGATAAGAATTATGTTGTCTGTCTTCCCTGCTCGATTCACAGCTTCTCTCTGTTCAGAGGGCAAGGGAATAGCACAGGGACCAATGGGCTCAAACTGGGAGTGACTGGGCTGATACTGGGAGCAGCCACTGCCGGCCCCGGGACCCCCCAAAAACACCTCCCGGGGACCCCCCGATGTCCCCCCGAGGGCCATCTGCGGCTGGGCTTGGGAGCCCTGCCAGCTGCAAACATCCCCCCAAAAAACCCCAAAGCCAGGGACCCCCCGGGATCTTTGGGCCGAGCTCCCCCTCCCCGGGCACCTGCGGGATGGGGGGCGATGCTCCCGGGGCTGCGGCGGCTTCAGGGAGCGCCAGGGCCACGAGATTCTCCCTCTGCTCTTCTGCTGCTGCTGCTGCTGCTGCTGCTGCTCGGCCTCTTCCTCCCTCCCTCCTCCTCCTCCTGCCCCGTTCCCGAAGGCCGAACCGTGAGGGGAAAGGGGGCAAGGAAAGGGCGGAACCGTGAGGGGAAAGGGGGCAAGGAAAGGGCGGAACCGTGAGGGGAAAGGGAGCAAGGAAAGGGCGGGAACCGTGAGGGGAAAGGGGGCGAGGAAAGGGCGGAACCGTGAGGGGAAAGGGGGCGAGGAAAGGGCCGAACCGTGAGGGGAAAGGGGGCAAGGAAAGGGCGGAACCGTGAGGGGAAGGGGGCAAGGAAAGGGCGGGAACCGTGAGGGGAAAGGGGGCAAGGAAAGGGCGGAACCGTGAGGGGAAAGGGGGCGAGGAAAGGGCGGAACCGTGAGGGGAAAGGGGGCAAGGAAAGGGCGGAACCGTGAGGGGAAAGGGGCGGGCTCAGGCCGAGGGCGGCAACTGTGAGGGGACACTCTGGGAGGCGGCACTCTGCAAACAGAACTGCACGGGACTGAGCATGGACGGGATAGAAAGCAGTAAGTCTGAGAGTTTTATTTGCTATCAAATACATCCCACACCCCCAGCCCCACGCAATGCCCATCCCACCGCTCCAAATTTGGATCCCACTTCTCCCCATGTCCTCCTAACCGCATCTCATCCTGGCAGCTGTGGAATCCAGTGGGTTTGGCGAGGGATTGCATTATTTTGAGGTCTGATTGAGCCCTTTTGGCTTAAGATGGCGCTGTTTTCAGCGGGATGTGAGTGGTTTTGTGCTAACAGACCTATCTCTTTAGGTTTCTGGAGTGCAAATAAATGGAGAAGATAAAAAAATAGACGATTAAAAAATTAAGGCCATACCAAAAGAATAACCAGCCAGGTGTGTTCCCAGCATGGATCACAGGGAATGTGGGTCAGCAGGGCTGTGCCCAGCGTGGGTCCTGCAGTGGGGGATGGAGCTGGAGCAGCGCACGAAGCTCTTCCCGCACTCGGGGCACTCGCAGGGCTTCCCTCACCGGTGCCTCCGTTGGTGTTTGGTCAAGGTAGAGCTCTGGGAGAAGCTCTTCCCACACTCCCCACACTCGTAGGGCCTCTCCCCAGTGTGGATGCGCCGGTGGGTGACGAGGGTGGAGTTGTGCTTGAATCCCTTCCCGCAGTCGGGGCACCTGAAGGGCCTCTCCTCTCTGTGACTCTGGTAGTGCAGGAGGAGATTGCAGCTGGTCTGAAACCTCTTCCTGCATTTATCACACTCGTAGGGCCTCTCCCCAGTGTGGATGCGCCGGTGGCTGACCAGGGTGCAGTTCTGCCTGAATCCCTTCCCGCAGTCGGGGCAGAGGAATGGCCTCTCCTCTGTGTGACTCTGATAGTGCCGGAAGAGAATGGAGCTGGTCTGAAACCTCTTCCCACACTTGGAACACTCGTAGGGTTTCTCTCCAGTGTGGATCCTCTCATGACTGATCAGGTCAGAGCTCCACCTGAAGCTCTTCCCACACTCCCCACACTCGTAGGGCCTCTCCTCCGTGTGAATCCTCTGGTGGCTGATCAGGTGGGAGCTGCTTCTGAAGCTCTTCCCACACTCCCCACACTCGTAGGGTTTCTCTCCAGTGTGAATTCTTTGGTGTTTCATCAGGTTGGAGCTCAGGCTGAAGCTCTTCCCACACTCCCCACACTCGTGGGGTCTCTCCCCAGTGTGGCTCCTCTGGTGCAGGATCAGGCTGGATCTCCACCTTAAGCTCTTCCCACACTCCCCACACTCGTAGGGCCTCTCGCCAGTGTGGATGCGCCGGTGCTTGATGAGGTTGGAGTTCTGCTTGAATCCCTTCCCGCAGTCGGGGCACCTGAAGGGCCTCTCCTCTGTGTGAATGCGATAGTGCAGGAGGAGATGGGAGCTGCTCTGAAACCTCTTCCTGCATTTATCACACTCGTAGGGCCTCTCCCCAGTGTGGATGCGCCGGTGCCTGACCAGGTTGCAGTTCCGGCTGAATCCCTTCCCGCAGTCGGGGCAGAGGAATGGCCTCTCCTCAGTGTGAGTCTGATAGTGCTGGAGGAGATTGGAGCTGCTCTGAAACCTCTTCCCACACTTGGAACACTCGTAGGGTCTCTCCCCAGTGTGGATCCTCTGGTGACTGATCAGACTGGAGCTCTGTCTGAAGCTCTTCCCACACTCCCCACACTCGTAGGGCCTCTCCCCAGTGTGGATCCTCTGGTGGCTGATCAGGTGGGAGCTGCTTCTGAAGCTCTTCCCACATTTCCCACACTCGTAGGGCCTCTCCCCACTGTGAATTTTCTGGTGCCTGATCAGGCTGGAGCTCAGGCTGAAGCTCTTCCCACACTCCCCACACTCGTGGGGCCTCTCCCCACTGTGAATTTTCTGGTGTTTCATCAGGTTGGAGCTCAGGCTGAAGCTCTTCCCACACTCCCCACACTCGTAGGGTCTCTCCCCAGTGTGGCTCCTCTTGTGCCTGATCAGGCTGGATCTCCACCTGAAGCTCTTCCCACACTCCTCGCACGTGTGGGGCTTCTCCCCATCACGGAGCTGCTCACGGACCACCAGCTGCGAGCTCTGGCTCCATCTGCGGCCGCCTTCCCGGCCCAGGCTGGCTCTTTCCCCCTCAGATCCCCGCCAGCTGCGTTTGCAGCCCCTCCTCGTGCGGCATCTCCGGGGCTTTTCCTCCCCGTTGGCTTCCTGCGCCGTGGAGCCGCTCAAAACGGCCTCTGCCACCAGCTTCTGCCGCGGGGATTTGTCCTCCCTGCTCTCCATGCTCAGCTCCTGCTCTGGGGGAGGAAGGACAAGGACAGGATGGCATTTGCCTCCGGGCCACAGGCAAGGCCAAGGAGATGCCCCCAGGCTGTGCTGCCCTTTTATTTTCCAGCATCAGTCTCATTAATGGTCATGACAACGGGCAGATGCCAGCAGCTCCCATCACAGGCAGCAGACAAGGAATGTAATGTTAAAATTTACTTTAAAGTGTTTTGCCCAAACACAGAAAGCAAAAGCACCCTGACAGCAGTTCTATCCAGGCACTATAAGCACACGGACCTCCATTTCAAACAATGCTTATTACAAATACAATACCTACTTGTAAACCTTAAAACACAATACACAGAGCTCCATAATGAAGCTTCAAACTTCCTAATATCTTGCTAGTTATACTTTTCTGCAGGTTAGGGAGTTATTCTCGATGAGTCTTAATACACTCACCATTGTTCTATTTCCCCTTACTAGCTACTTTTTATATAATATTTCTGCTGACCAATCTTACGGCTGCGGCACAGCTGAAATCACAATTCTACTCTCTGAGGCTTCTCTTTTGATGCTTTCCCCTCTGATTATAAGGATTCCCCAGAGGCACTGATTTCCTCCTCACCCGCCTGCATGTCCAGGGCCATCCTCCTCTTCCTCACAGCCTCCCGGGGGTTGGGAATGGGAGATCCTGGTTTGGGGAGAACAAGGGATGAGCACGTTGAGATTGAAGGTCCCTCTGCCCGAGTCCATCTCTAGAACTCACCTGGGATCTGGGCTCCAGAAAAACCTCCCAAACACCGAGGTTCAGCCCTAAAAAGCCTCCCAGGAATTCCCCGTCCCTGCTCCCTCCCCTCTGCTGTTGGGGTTCCCCCTGGCCCAGCTGCTGGGGTCACGCTGGCATTGGGGTCCCCCTTGTCCTCGGTGCCCGCCCTCCCCAGGCTGCTGGCAGTGCCAGCAATGCCAAAAGCTGCCCCCTCTTCGCTCTGCCCATTCAGGGCTGCCGGGGCTTTTCGGGCTCCCTTCTGGGCTCCCTTCTCCCCTCATGCTCTGCTCCGGGCTGCAGGGGCTCCAAGGAGTCCCCCCTGCCCCTCTCCAGCCTCTGCAGGCTCCCGCCCATGGCGGCGCTCCCCCCTCTCTGGGCTCCCCACTTTGGGCTCCTGGGGGACACAGGGCTCTGCTCCTCCAGGCTGCCTCTGCCGCCAGCCGCCACCGCCACCCCCCGATGTCCCCCCGAGGGGCCTTTTCCGCTCAGCCTCGCACTTCTTCATTCTCCAAACATCCCCCCAAAAAAACCCACCCCAGCCCAGGGACCCCCGGGATATCTGGGCCGAGCTCCCCTCCCCGCTCACCTGCGCCATGGGGGGCGATGATCCCACAGGTGGGGGCTGCGAATGCACGGAGGGCTCGGCCGCGTGCTTCCTCCTGCTCAGCCTGGACCCGCCTTTGGCCCTCCTCTTCCTCTTCCTCCCGCTCCTCCTCCGCCATCCCCCCGCCTCCTCCTCCTCCTCCTCCTCGTCCCTGTGCCCGCCTCTCCGTCCTCCTCCTTCATCCCTGCCCTTGGCTCCCTCCTCCTCCTCCCGCAGCAGCAGCGACCCCCTCGCTGCCCCGTTCCCGGAGCCCTCGCAGCCCGCGGCAGGAGCGGGGCTGGAGCCGGCACAGCTCGGCACGGGCAGCGCGGGGCTCTCGGCTGCTCCCGGCCGCTGCGGAGAAGGGGGGAAGCCGGCCCGGGCCAAAGGAGAGGCAAACTGCGACAACTGGGGGCCCCCCATCCAAACTGGGCCTTGCTGGGGAGCCTGCCTGGCCACTGCCAGCCCTTGGGGCTCCTCTCGGCACAGCCGGGAGCGGGGAACGCTCAGAGGGCTGCGGGATCCCAGCGCTGGCAGCACTGCCAGGGACTGGGCTCCACTGGGATCGCTCTGGGATCACACTGGGAGTGACTGGGACTATAGTGGGGATGGACTGACATCATGCCGGAATCATACTGGGTGCGTGCTGGTAGTGAGCAGGTGCCTGTGGGGGGCAACTGTGACCATGTTATTGGGAAATGGGATATACTGGGAGTGACTGGGATTATGCTGAGGATGCCTGGGAGCAGCTGGGAGCAACTGGGATCGTGCTGGGAGCAACTGGGAGTGACTGGCTGCATGCTGGGGGTGATTGGAAACTACTGGTCTTCTGCTGGGATCCATTGGCATCATGCTGGAAGTGACAGGAATCTTACTGCCATCCTACTGGGAGTGACTGGGACTCTGCTGGGTTTGTACTGACTTCAGACTGGGATCAGATTGCCATGCCAGGGCAGTCTGTGATCACCCTGAGGGAGACTGGGATCATACTGGGAGTGGCTACAGTCATACTGGGATTAGAGTGGGCGTGACTGGACCCTGACTGGGCCTTACTGGGAGCTGCATGAACCATATACTGGGACTAACTGTGGACATATTGAGAGGAAGTGGGAGCAACTGGGAGAAATCTGGGAGCAAGTGAACCATGCTGAGGTGAGTGGGAGTGCCTGGCAATGACTGCCATAATGTTCAGGGCAACTGGGATATACTGGGAGTGTCTCAAACCATGCGGGTGGTGACTGGGACCAGACTGGGAGCCATTGGGAATGTGCTGGGGGAGCTGGGAACACGCTGGAGGCGAGTGGGAATGACTCGGCTCTGGCTGGGTGCCAGTGTCTGTCCGAACTTTCCCTCATTCTTTGCCTCTCGATCGTCATGAAAGCTGAGGGCACCGGGGAAAGGAAAAGATCCTGCTCTGAAAATCCAGGTCTGACTGGTCCACCAAGGCAAATTACTGTCTCCGGGTGTGTTTGCTCAGCCCATGGAGCACTGCACCCGAGAAGGGGCAGCGAGCTCTCCTTCGCCTGCATCACTTAGCAGCGCTGGCCCTGGAATTTCTCCACCCTCCTGGCTTGGCTGCACTTTCTCTCTGCAATGACCTCCTCGGGGGTCACCCCCAAAGGAGCCTCCCTTCCCGTACATCAAGCACCGTGGCAGATGGACTGAGATGGGAGAAGGTTCTCCCTCGAGGACTGACACATGCCACCCCTACGTGGAAAAGCCCCCTCCTCTTCCCTAAAGACTGAGGCTGAAATCCCCACCGTAGGGTGGGGGGAGGCGTGGGTGGGGAAGGCCAGGTAACCAAAGCAAGTTTGCAAGCGACCGCTGGACCGAGGGGACGATGGTTCTTGCCTACTGCTGATGGACTTTCTGTACCAGGCCTACTGCTGATGGAATTTTGGTACCCTTTCTCAACAGACTAATTTGAAATGTGTCCCCTTGCCCCAGTCAAAAAGGACTATAAAAGAGGTTAGAGCTGACTGGTCCCCTTGAGATCTCCCCTGACGTGAGGACGGCAGGCTCCGTCGCCTGGACTTTGAAGGATCCCACGTCTGCTAGCTATACACCTCCTTTCTTTTCCTCTCTCTTTTTTTTTTATCCCTATTCTTTCCCTTTCTTCATTCCCCTTCTCCCTAATGCATTTTGCTGTGGTTATTCAATAAAAATAGGTATGTTTGGATTTTTACTGCAAAACCCCCTTGTCGTGACAGTTTTTGCACCCTGAGATCAGTGAAAAGAACCTTCACAAGTCACGTCCTTAGGACGGATCGTGTCACTGGGAGACACTGGGATCACAGTGGGAGAGATTAGGACTAGGCTAGGGGCAACTGGCACAACTGGGAACACACTGGATGACATTGGGAGGAACTGGGAGCAAGTGGGACTGTGCTGGGAGAAAACTGCAGCATCATTGGGGAGGACTGGAAGGGACTGGCCCCTTCTGGGAGCAACTGGGATCATGCACTAAATGGGAACTGACGAGGATCATACTGGGAGTGACTGGGCTGATACTGGGGCAGCCACTGCCAGCCCCGGGACCCCCCAAAAACACCTCCCGGGGACCCCCCGATGTCCCCCCGAGGGCCATCTGCGGCTGGGCTTGGGAGCCCTGCCAGCTGCAAACATCCCCCCAAAAAACCCCAAAGCCAGGGACCCCCCGGGATCTTTGGGCCGAGCTCCCCCTCCCCGGGCACCTGCGGGATGGGGGGCGATGCTCCCGGGGCTGCGGCGGCTTCAGGGAGCGCCAGGGCCACCAGATTCTCCCTCTGCTCTTCTGCTGCTGCTGCTGCTGCTGCTGCTCGGCCTCTTCCTCCCTCCCTCCTCCTCCTCCTGCCCCGTTCCCGAGGGCCGAACCGTGAGGGGAAAGGGGGCAAGGAAAGGGCCGAACCGTGAGGGGAAAGGGGGCGAGGAAAGGGCGGAACCGTGAGGGGAAAGGGGGCGAGGAAAGGGCGGAACCGTGAGGGGAAAGGGGGCGAGGAAAGGGCGGAACCGTGAGGGGAAAGGGGGCGAGGAAAGGGCGGAACCGTGAGGGGAAAGGGGGCGAGGAAAGGGCGGGAACCGTGAGGGGAAAGGGGGCGAGGAAAGGGCGGAACCGTGAGGGGAAAGGGGGCGAGGAAAGGGCCGAACCGTGAGGGGAAAGGGGGCAAGGAAAGGGCGGAACCGTGAGGGGAAAGGGGGCAAGGAAAGGGCGGAACCGTGAGGGGAAAGGGGGCGAGGAAAGGGCGGAACCGTGAGGGGAAAGGGGGCGAGGAAAGGGCCGAACCGTGAGGGGAAAGGGGCGGGCTCAGGCCGAGGGCGGCAACTGTGAGGGGACACTCTGGGAGGCGGCACTCTGCAAACAGAACTGCACGGGACTGAGCATGGACGGGAGAGAAAGCAGTAAGTCTGAGAGTTTTATTTGCTATCAAATACATCTCACACCCCCAGCCCCACGCAATCCCCGTCCCTCCGCACTAAATTGGGATCCCACTTGTCCCAGTGTCATCCTAACCCCACGTCACCCTGGTGGCTTTGGAGTCGAGTGACTTTGTTGTGGGATTGAGTTGTTTGAGGTGGGAAGAAGCAAATCTCTGCTGCTATTGAGCCTTAATTCAACAATTGAGTTGTTTTCAGTGGGACTGAGTTTTTCTGAAGTAACAGATCCATCCCACTTGGCGTTTGGACTGCAAAGATTGAGAAGAGAAAAAAACATTAAGGCCAAACCAAAAGGATAAGCAGCCAGGTGTGTTCCCAGCATGGATCACAGGGAATGTGGGTCAGCAGGGCTGTGCCCAGCGTGGGTCCTGCAGTGGGGGATGGAGCTGGAGCAGCGCACGAAGCTCTTCCCGCACTCGGGGCACTCGCAGGGCTTCCCTCACCGGTGCCTCCGTTGGTGTCGGGTCAAGTGAGAGCTGCTGGAGAAGCTCTTCCCACACTCCCCACACTCGTAGGGCCTCTCCCCGGTGTGGATGCGCTGGTGGACGACGAGGTTGGAGTTCTGCTTGAATCCCTTCCCGCAGTCGGGGCACCTGAAGGGCCTCTCCTCTCTGTGAATGCGATAGTGCAGGAGGAGACTGGAGCTGGTCTGAAACCTCTTCCTGCATTTATCACACTCGTAGGGCCTCTCCCCAGTGTGGATGCGCCGGTGCTTGATGAGGTCAGAGTTGCGCTTGAATCCCTTCCCGCAGTCGGGGCACCTGAAGGGCCTCTCCTCTGTGTGAATGCGATAGTGCCGGAGGAGATGGGAGCAGGTCTGAAACCTCTTCCTGCATTTATCACACTCGTAGGGCCTCTCCCCAGTGTGGATGCGCCGGTGGGTGACCAGGGTGCCGTTCTGCCTGAATCCCTTCCCGCAGTCAGGGCAGAGGAATGGCCTCTCCTCTGTGTGACTCTGATAGTGCTGGAGGAGACTGGAGCTGGTCTGAAACCTCTTTCCACACTTGGAACACTCGTAGGGCCTCTCCCCAGTGTGGATCCTCTGGTGCTTGATCAGACCGGAGCTCTCTCTGAAGCTCTTCCCACACTCCCCACACTCGTAGGGTTTCTCCCCAGTGTGGATTCTCTGGTGGCTGATGAGACTGGAGCTCTGTGTGAAGCTCTTCCCACACTCCCCACACTCGTAGGGCCGTTCCCCAGTGTGGATCACTTGGTGGCTGATCAGGTGAGAGCTCCGTTTGAAGCTCATCCCACACTCCCCACACTCGTAGGGTTTCTCCCCAGTGTGGATTCTCTGGTGGCTGATGAGACTGGAGCTCTGTGTGAAGCTCTTCCCACACTCCCCACACTCGTAGGGCCTCTCCCCAGTGTGGATCCTCAGGTGCTTGCTCAGGTGGGAGCTGTCTCTGAAGCTCTTCCCACACTCCCCACACTCGTAGGGCCTCTCCCCGGTGTGGATGCGCCGGTGGGTGACGAGGGAGGAGTTGTACCTGAATCCCTTCCCGCAGTCGGGGCACCTGAAGGGCCTCTCCTCTGTGTGACTCTGATAGTGCAGGAGGAGATTGGAGCTGGTCTGAAACCTCTTCCCACACTTGGAACACTCGTAGGGCCTCTCCCCAGTGTGGATTACCCGGTGCCTGATGAGGTGCCAGTTCCGCCTGAATCCCTTCCCGCAGTCGGGGCAGAGGAAGGGCCTCTCCTCAGTGTGACTCTGATAGTGCTGGAGGAGACTGGTGCTGGTCTGAAACCTCTTCCCACACTTGGAACACTCGTAGGGGTTCTCCCCAGTGTGGATTCTCTGGTGCCTGATCAGGTTGGAGCTCAGGCTGAAGCTCATCCCACACTCAGAACACTCGAAAGGCCTCTCCCCAGTGTGGATCCTCTGGTGCACGATCAGATTGGAGCTGTCGCTGCATCTCTTCCCACACTCCCCACACTCATAAGGCCGCTCCCCGGTGTGGATCCTCTGGTGCACGATCAGGTAGGAGCTCCACCTGAAGCTCATCCCACACTCCCCACACTCGTACGGCCGTTCCCCACTATGGATCCTTTGGTGATTATTGAGGTTGGAGCTGTCTCTGAAGGTCTTCCCACACTCCCCACACTCATAAGGCCGTTCCCCAGTGTGGATCCTCTGGTGACTGACCAGATTGGAGCTGTGGCTGAAGCTCTTCCCACATTCCCGACACTCGTGGGGTCTCTCCCCAGTGTGGATCCTCTTGTGCAGGATCAGACTGGATCTCCACGTGAAGCTCATCCCACACTCCCCACACTCGTAGGGCCTTTCCCCAGTGTGAATCCTCCGGTGCAGGATCAGGCTGGATCTCCACCTGAAGCTCTTCCCACACTCCTCGCACGTGTGGGGCTTCTCCCCATCACGGAGCTGCTCACGGACCACCAGCTGCGAGCTCTGGCTCCATCTGCGGCCGCCTTCCTGGCCCAGGCTGGCTCTTTCCCCCTCAGATCCCCGCCAGCTGCGTTTGCAGCCCCTCCTCGTGCGGCATCTCCGGGGCTTTTCCTCCCCGTTGGCTTCCTGCGCCGTGGAGCCGCTCAAAACGGCCTCTGCCACCAGCTTCTGCCACGGGGATTTGTCCTCCCTGCTCTCCATGCTCAGCTCCTGCTCTGGGGGAGGAAGGACAAGGACAGGATGGCATTTGCCTCCGGGCCACAGGCAAGGCCAAGGAGATGCCCCCAGGCTGTGCTGCAGCTGGGGCCCTGCTGGGCTGGGAGATGGAGCAGCACAGAGGCCAAAGGGGCACTGACTTCCTCCTCACCTGCCTCCGTCTCCCGGGGCATCCTCCTCTTCCTCACAGCCTCCCGGGGGTTGGGAATGGGAGATCCTGGTTTGGGGAGAACAAGGGATGAGCACGTTGAGATTGAAGGTCCCTCTGCCCGAGTCCATCTCTAGAACTCACCTGGGATCTGGGCTCCAGAAAAACCTCCCAAACACCGAGGTTCAGCCCTAAAAAGCCGCCCAGGAATTCCCCGTCCCTGCTCCCTCCCCTCTGCTGTTGGGGTTCCCCCTGGCCCAGCTGCTGGGGTCACGCTGGCATTGGGGTCCCCCTTGTCCTCGGTGCCCGCCCTCCCCAGGCTGCTGGCAGTGCCAGCAATGCCAAAAGCTGCCCCCTCTTCGCTCTGCCCATTCAGGGCTGCCGGGGCTTTTCGGGCTCCCTTCTGGGCTCCCTTCTCCCCTCATGCTCTGCTCCGGGCTGCAGGGGCTCCAAGGAGTCCCCCCTGCCCCTCTCCAGCCTCTGCAGGCTCCCGCCCATGGCGGCGCTCCCCCCTCTCTGGGCTCCCCGCTTTGGGCTCCTGGGGGACACAGGGCTCTGCTCCTCCAGGCTGCCTCTGCCGCCAGCCGCCACCGCCACCCCCCGATGTCCCCCCGAGGGGCCTTTTCCGCTCGGCCTCGCACTTCTTCATTCTCCAAACATCCCCCCAAAAAAACCCACCCCAGCCCAGGGACCCCCGGGATATCTGGGCCGAGCTCCCCCTCCCCGCTCACCTGCGCCATGGGGGGCGATGATCCCACAGGTGGGGGCTGCGAATGCACGGAGGGCTCGGCCGCGTGCTTCCTCCTGCTCAGCCCGGACCCGCCTTTGGCCCTCCTCTTCCTCTTCCTCCCGCTCCTCCTCTGCCATCCCCCCGCCTCCTCCTCCTCCTCCTCCCTGTGCCCGCCTCTCCGTCCTCCTCCTTCATCGCTGCCCTTGGCTCCCTCCTCCTCCTCCCGCAGCAGCAGCGACCCCCTCGCTGCCCCGTTCCCGGAGCCCTCGCAGCCCGCGGCAGGAGCGGGGCTGGAGCCGGCACAGCTCGGCACGGGCAGCGCGGGGCTCTCGGCTGCTCCCGGCCGCTGCGGAGAAGGGGGGAAGCCGGCCCGGGCAAAAGGAGAGGCAAACTGCGACAACTGGGGGCCCCCCATCCAAACTGGGCCTTGCTGGGGAGCCTGCCTGGGCACTGCCAGCCCTTGGGGCTCCTCTCGGCACAGCCGGGAGCGGGGAACGCTCCGAGGGCTGCGGGATCCCAGCGCTGGCAGCACTGCCAGGGACTGGGCTCCGCTGGGATCGCTCTGGGATCATACTTGGAGTGGCTGGGACTATAGTGGGTTTGTACTGCCATAATGGCATCATACTGGGGTCATGCTAGGGTTGTACTGGGTTTGCCCTGACTTCATACTGGGATCTTACTGCCATGCCAGGGCAGACTGGGATCCCACTGATGGAGTCTGGGGTCATACTGGGACTGAATAGGAGCCTGCTGGGGGCAGTTCAGACCATGTTAGGGGAAAATGGGATCTACTGGGAGTGACTGGGATGATGATGAGCGCAACTGGGAGCTACTGTAAGCAACTGGGATCATGCTGGGTGCTACTGGGAGGTACTGGGAGTGACTGGCTGCATGCTGGGGGGGATTGGAAACATCGGGGCTTCTACTGGGATCGTGCTGGAGGTGACTGGGATCGTAGTGGCCGTGAGTGCGAATCACTGAGGCTGACCTGGAGTGGTTGGCAGCAAATGGGATCATGCTGGAAGGAACTGGGGAGGTGCTGGAGGGAACTGGGGTACACTGGGAGATACTGGGAGTGACTGCAATGAAGGTGAGGCTGAAAGAGAGCAACTGGAACCATGCAGAAAAAAACTGGTTTATTCTGGCAGCAACTGGGAGCAACTGGGGCCATATTTGGATCCTACTGGGAGTGACTGGACTAAGCCTGGGAGTATCTGGGAGTGACTGGGAACAGACCCTGCACATCATCCCCCATACTTGGCCTGACTGGGAGCAAATGGCATCATACTGGGACTGACTGGGTTGATCTAGGAAGCAACTGGAACCGTGCTGGAGGCAGCTGGGACCATACTGGGAGAGACTGGAAGCAAGTGGCATTATACTGGGACCACACTGGTAATGAGGAGGAGTATGCTAGGGGCAACTGGGAGAACTGGGAACACACTGGCTGAAAGTGGGAGGAACTGGCAGCAACTGCCACCGTGCTGGGGGCAAATTGCATCATCATAGGGAACGACTGGGAGTGACTGGGCTCATACTGGAAGCAACTGGGATCCTGCAGAGAGTGAGGGGAAATGACCATTTTCTCACTGGGAGCAACTGGGATCATCCAGGCACTGAGGGGCAGTGACCAGGATTATACTGGGAGCAACTGGGATGACCCAGGCACTGAGGGGAAGTGACCAGGATTATACTGGGAGCAACTGGGATGATACTGGGAGCAAGTGGGATCCGGCAGAGAGTGAGGGGAAGTGACTAGGCTCCTACTGGGAGTGAGTGGTCTCATACTGGGAGTGCTGAGGAAACTGGAAGCACACGGGGCCACCAACTGGGCTCATACTGGGAGTGCTGAGGAAACTGGAAGCACACGGGGGCACCAACTGGGCTCATACTGGGAGTGCTGAGGAGACTGGAAGCACACGGGGGCACCAACTGGGCTCATACTGGGAGTGCTGAGGAAACTGGAAGCACACGGGGGGACCAACTGGGCTCATACTGGGAGTGCTGAGGAAACTGGAAGCACACGGGGGGACCAACTGGGCTCATACTGGGAGTGCTGAGGAAACTGGAAGCACACGGGGGCACCTATCGATGCACGGGCGAGCCCCGATGGAGGGGAGAGAATGATGCATCTGACTCCAGCATCAGAAGGCTAAATAATGACTTTGTTATTCTGTACTGTACTTGTTGCCTCTAAACTGAAGCTGCCTTGCCCTCAGCCTTGCTCACAAGGGCACAGAGCTGCGCTCATCTCCTGACTCTCTCGGGACTGTCTCGTGACAGCCCGACACACACACACCACCTTGGCCCTGCCAGGCCAAGGGAACAAAACATCCTCGCTCTGGAGAAACCACCTCCACAGTGCATTCTACTGCAGCACCACAGGCGAGATAAGAATTATGTTGTCTGTCTTCCCTGCTCGATTCACAGCTTCTCTCTGTTCAGAGGGCAAGGGAATAGCACAGGGACCAGCTGGGCTCAAACTGGGAGTGCCTGGGCTGATACTGGGAGCAGCCACTGCCGGCCCCGGGACCCCCAAAAACACCTCCCGGGGACCCCCCGATGTCCCCCCGAGGGCCGTCTGCGGCTGGGCTTGGGAGCCCTGCCAGCTGCAAACATCCCCCCAAAAAACCCCAAAGCCAGGGACCCCCCGGGATCTTTGGGCCGAGCTCCCCCTCCCCGGGCACCTGCGGGATGGGGGGCGATGCTCCCGGGGCTGCGGCGGCTTCAGGGAGCGCCAGGGCCACCAGATTCTCCCTCTGCTCTTCTGCTGCTGCTGCTGCTGCTGCTGCTCGGCCTCTTCCTCCCTCCCTCCTCCTCCTCCTGCCCCGTTCCCGAAGGCCGAACCGTGAGGGGAAAGGGGGCAAGGAAAGGGCGGAACCGTGAGGGGAAAGGGGGCAAGGAAAGGGCGGGAACCGTGAGGGGAAAGGGGGCGAGGAAAGGGCGGGAACCGTGAGGGGAAAGGGGGCGAGGAAAGGGCGGAACCGTGAGGGGAAAGGGGGCGAGGAAAGGGCGGGAACCGTGAGGGGAAAGGGGGCGAGGAAAGGGCGGAACCGTGAGGGGAAAGGGGGCAAGGAAAGGGCGGGAACCGTGAGGGGAAAGGGGGCAAGGAAAGGGCCGAACCGTGAGGGGAAAGGGGGCAAGGAAAGGGCCGAACCGTGAGGGGAAAGGGGCGGGCTCAGGCCGAGGGCGGCAACTGTGAGGGGACACTCTGGGAGGCGGCACTCTGCAAACAGAACTGCACGGGACTGAGCATGGACCGGAGAGAAAGCACTAAGTCTGAGAGTTTTATTTGCTATCAAATACATGCTACACCCCCAGCCCCACGCAATCCCCATCCCACCGTTCCAAATTGGGATCCCAGCTCTGCCAATCTGCTTTGAACCCCATCTCGCCCTCTCCGCTGTGGAGTCGACACCCTTTGGAGTTGGATTTAGACTTTTTGAGCTGGGAACAAGCAATCTCAGGTGGCGTCGAGCCTTTATTCAACAATTGAGTTGTTTTCAGTGGGACTGAGGTGTTCTGAAGCAACTGGTCGATGCCTCCTGGCTTTTGGACTGCATAGAGATTGAGAAGAGAAAAAAACATTAAGGCCAAACCAAAAAGTGGAGCAGCCAGATGTACTTCCAGCATGGATCACAGGGAATGTGGGTCAGCAGGGCTGTGCCCAGCGTGGGTCCTGCAGTGGGGGATGGAGCTGGAGCAGTGCACGAAGCTCTTCCCGCACTCGGGGCACTCGCAGGGCTTCCCTCACCGGTGCCCCCGTTGGTGTTGGGTCAAGGTAGAGCTCTGGGAGAAGCTCTTCCCACACTCCCCACACTCGTAGGGCCTCTCCCCAGTGTGGATGCGCCGGTGCGTGACAAGGGTGGAGTTGCGCTTGAATCCCTTCCCGCAGTCGGGGCACCTGAAGGGCCTCTCCTCTGTGTGAATGCGATAGTGCTGCAGGAGATGGGAGCTGCTCTGAAACCTCTTCCTGCATTTATCACACTCGTAGGGCCTCTCTCCAGTGTGGATGCGCCGGTGGCTGACCAGGGTGCAGTTCTGCCTGAATCCCTTCCCGCAGTCAGGGCAGAGGAATGGCCTCTCCTCAGTGTGACTCTGATAGTGCTGGAGGAGATTGGAGCTGCTCTGAAACCTCTTCCCACACTTGGAACACTCGTAGGGCCTCTCCCCAGTGTGGATCCTCTGGTGCTTGATCAGACCGGAGCTCTCTCTGAAGCTCTTTCCACACTCCCCACACTCGTAGGGTTTCTCCCCAGTGTGGATTCTCTGGTGGCTGATGAGACTGGAGCTCTGTGTGAAGCTCTTCCCACACTCCCCACACTCGTAGGGCCTCTCCCCAGTGTGGATCCTCTGGTGGCTGATCAGGTGGGAGCTGCTTCTGAAGCTCTTCCCACATTTCCCACACTCGTAGGGCCTCTCCCCAGTGTGGATCCTCTGGTGGCTGATCAGGTGGGAGCTGCTTCTGAAGCTCTTCCCACATTTCCCACACTCATAGGGCCTCTCCCCACTGTGAATTTTCTGGTGTTTGATCAGGTTGGAGCTCAGGCTGAAGCTCTTCCCACACTCCCCACACTCGTAGGGTCTCTCCCCAGTGTGGCTCCTCTGGTGCCTGATCAGGCTGGATCTCCTCCTGAAGCTCTTCCCACACTCCTCGCACGTGTGGGGCTTCTCCCCATCACGGAGCTGCTCACGGACCACCAGCTGCGAGCTCTGGCTCCATCTGCGGCCGCCTTCCCGGCCCAGGCTGGCTCTTTCCCCCTCAGATCCCCGCCAGCTGCGTTTGCAGCCCCTCCTCGTGCGGCATCTCCGGGGCTTTTCCTCCCCGTTGGCTTCCTGCGCCGTGGAGCCGCTCAAAACGGCCTCTGCCACCAGCTTCTGCCGCGGGGATTTGTCCTCCCTGCTCTCCATGCTCAGCTCCTGCTCTGGGGGAGGAAGGACAAGGACAGGATGGCATTTGCCTCCGGGCCACAGGCAAGGCCAAGGAGATGCCCCCAGGCTGTGCTGCCCTTTTATTTTCCAGCATCAGTCTCATTAATGGTCATGACAACGGGCAGATGCCAGCAGCTCCCATCACAGGCAGCAGACAAAGAATGTAAAGTTAAAATTTACTTTAAAGTGTTTTGCCCAATCACAGAAAGCAAAAGCACCCTGACAGCAGTTCTATCCAGGCACTATAAGCACACGTACCTCCAGTTCAAACAGTGCTTGCTTATTTCAAATACAATACCTACTTGTAAGCCTTAAAACACAATACACAGAGCTCCATAATGAAGCTTCAAACTTCCTAATATCTTCCTAGTTATACTTTTCGGCAGGTTAGGGAGTTATTCTCGATGAGTCTTAATACACTCACCATTGTTCTATTTCCCCTTAATAGCTACTTTTTATATAATATTTCTGCTGACCAATCTTACGGCTGCAGCACAGCTGAAATCACAATTCTACTGTCTCTGAGGCTTCTCTTTTGATGCTTTCCCCTCTGATTATAAGGATTCCCCAGAGGCACTGATTTCCTCCTCACCCGCCTGCATGTCCAGGGACATCCCCCTCTTCCTCACAGCCTCCCGGGGGTTGGGAATGGGAGATCCTGGTTTGGGGAGAACAAGGGATGAGCACATTGAGATTGAAGGTCCCTCTGCCCGAGTCCATCTCCAGAAGTCACCTGGGATCTGGGCTCCAGAAAAACCTCCCAAACACCGAGCTTCAGCCCTAAAAAGCCTCCCAGGAATTCCCCGTCCCTGCTCCCTCCCCTCTGCTGTTGGGGTTCCCCCTGGCCCAGCTGCTGGGGTCACGCTGGCATTGGGGTCCCCCTTGTCCTCGGTGCCCGCCCTCCCCAGGCTGCTGGCAGTGCCAGCAATGCCAAAAGCTGCCCCCTCTTCGCTCTGCCCATTCAGGGCTGCCGGGGCTTTTCGGGCTCCCTTCTGGGCTCCCTTCTCCCCTCATGCTCTGCTCCGGGCTGCAGGGGCTCCAAGGAGTCCCCCCTGCCCCTCTCCAGCCTCTGCAGGCTCCCGCCCATGGCGGCGCTCCCCCCTCTCTGGGCTCCCCGCTTTGGGCTCCTGGGGGACACAGGGCTCTGCTCCTCCAGGCTGCCTCTGCCGCCAGCCGCCACCGCCACCCCCCGATGTCCCCCCGAGGGGCCTTTTCCGCTCAGCCTCGCACTTCTTCATTCTCCAAACATCCCCCCAAAAAAACCCACCCCAGCCCAGGGACCCCCGGGATATCTGGGCCGAGCTCCCCCTCCCCGCTCACCTGCGCCATGGGGGCGATGATCCCACAGGTGGGGGCTGCGAATGCACGGAGGGCTCGGCCGCGTGCTTCCTCCTGCTCAGCCTGGACCCGCCTTTGGCCCTCCTCTTCCTCTTCCTCCCGCTCCTCCTCTGCCATCCCCCCGCCTCCTCCTCCTCCTCCTCCTCCCTGTGCCCGCCTCTCCGTCCTCCTTCATGCCTGCCCTTGGCTCCCTCCTCCTCCTCCCGCAGCAGCAGCGACCCCCTCGCTGCCCCGTTCCCGGAGCCCTCGCAGCCCGCGGCAGGAGCGGGGCTGGAGCCGGCACAGCTCGGCACGGGCAGCGCGGGGCTCTCGGCTGCTCCCGGCCGCTGCGGAGAAGGGGGGAAGCCGGCCCGGGCCAAAGGAGAGGCAAACTGCGACAACTGGGGGCCCCCCATCCGAACTGGGCCTTGCTGGGGAGCCTGCCTGGGCACTGCCAGCCCTTGGGGCTCCTCTCGGCACAGCCGGGAGCGGGGAACGCTCAGAGGGCTGCGGGATCCCAGCGCTGGCAGCACTGCCAGGGACTGGGCTCTGCTGGGATCGCTCTGGGATCACACTGGGAGTGACTGGGACTATAGTGGGGATGGACTGACACCATGCCGGAATCATACTGGGTGCCTGCTGGTAGTGAGCAGGTGCCTGTGGGGGGCAACTGTGACCATGTTATTGGGAAATGGGATATACTGGGAGTGACTGGGATTATGCTGAGGATGGCTGGGAGCAGCTGGGAGCAACTGGGATCGTGCTGGGAGCAACTGGAGTGACTGGCTGCATGCTGGGGGTGATTGGAAACTACTGGTCTTCTGCTGGGATCCATTGGCATCATGCTGGAAGTGACAGGAATCTTGCTGCCATCGTACTGGGAGTGACTGGGACTCTGCTGGGTTTGTACTGACTTCAGACTGGGATCAGACTGCCATGCCAGGGCAGTTTGTGATCACCCTGAGGGAGACTGGGATCATACTGGGAGTGCCTACAATCATCCTGGGATTAGAGTGGGCGTGACTGGACCCTGACTGGGCCTTACTGGGAGCTGCATGAACCATATACTGGGACTAACTGTGGATGTAATGAGAGGAACTGGGAGCGAATGGCAGAAATCTGGGGGCATATGAAGCATGCTGCAGTAACGGGGAGTGTCTGAAGAAGCGTGTTTCCTGGGCTCTCAGGGTCCACTCCGGCTAGCTACAGACCCTTGCCCACACGATCCTTCACAGACGACGGGAAAAGATTAGAGAAGCGCTCTCCTCCACGTGGGAAACGTTGTCCTTTATTCCAAGACACACATCGGGCGGACAAACCCATGGGAGAAAAAAGAGGGCTTTCCATGGCAGCAGGGAGCTTTTATACCCCCGGGATGGGGACGGAGGGAGAGGTGCACAGCCAGTGGGACACCACTGAGGAGAGGCCAGGGGAGGGGTAACCAGGGCAGAGAGCACCAGGGGGTACCGGGACAGGGGAGGGAAGAGCATGGGATAGGGAAAAGGGGTAACACAGCACACAATGTAACATAAACTATACAGTGCAGGATAAAACTATTCTGTGCAAATTCCCAATCACCCAGCGCAGGAGAACAACTAAACTGGTGCACCACAACGTCTGGCAATGACTGCCCGAGTGTTCAGAGCAACTGGGTTACACTGGGAGGGTCTGAGACCATACGGGTGGTGACTGGGACCAGACTGGGAGCCACTGGGAATGTGCTGGGGGAACCGGGAACACGCTGGAGGCAAGTGGGAATGAGTCGGGTCTGGCTGGGAGACACTGGGATCATAGTGGGAGTGATCAGGACTATGCTAGGGGCAACTGGGAGAACTGGGAACACCCTGGATGACAATGGCAGATACTGGGACTGTGCTGGGAGAAATCTGGATAATCATCAGGGGGGACTGGGAGGGACTGGCCCCTTCTGGGAGCAACTGGGTTCATGGAGGAAGGGAGGAGAAGTGACCAGGCTCACATGGGAGTGCCTGGGCTCATACTGGGAGCAACATGGATGCTGCAGAGAGTGAGGGGAAGTGCACAGGATCTTCCTGAGAGCAACTGAGCTCACACTGGGAGTGACTGGGCTGATACTGGGAGCAGCCACTGCCGGCCCCGGGACCCCCCAAAAACACCTCCCGGGGACCCCCCGATGTCCCCCCGAGGGCCATCTGCGGCTGGGCTTGGGAGCCCTGCCAGCTGCAAACATCCCCCCAAAAAACCCCAAAGCCAGGGACCCCCCGGGATCTTTGGGCCGAGCTCCCCCTCCCCGGGCACCTGCGGGATGGGGGGCGATGCTCCCGGGGCTGCGGCGGCTTCAGGGAGCGCCAGGGCCACGAGATTCTCCCTCTGCTCTTCTGCTGCTGCTGCTGCTGCTGCTGCTGCTCGGCCTCTTCCTCCCTCCCTCCTCCTCCTCCTGCCCCGTTCCCGAAGGCCGAACCGTGAGGGGAAAGGGGGCAAGGAAAGGGCGGAACCGTGAGGGGAAAGGGGGCAAGGAAAGGGCGGAACCGTGAGGGGAAAGGGGGCAAGGAAAGGGCGGAACCGTGAGGGGAAAGGGGGCAAGGAAAGGGCCGAACCGTGAGGGGAAAGGGGGCAAGGAAAGGGCGGAACCGTGAGGGGAAGGGGGCAAGGAAAGGGCGGAACCGTGAGGGGAAAGGGGGCAAGGAAAGGGCGGAACCGTGAGGGGAAGGGGGCAAGGAAAGGGCGGAACCGTGAGGGGAAGGGGGCAAGGAAAGGGCGGAACCGTGAGGGGAAAGGGGGCAAGGAAAGGGCGGAACCGTGAGGGAAAAGGGGCGGGCTCAGGCCAAGGGCGGCAACTGTGAGGGGACACTCTGGGAGGCGGCACTCTGCAAACAGAACTGCACGGGACTGAGCATGGACGGGAGAGAAAGCAGTAAGTCTGAGAGTTTTATTTGCTATCAAATACATCCCACACACCCAGCCCCACGCAATCCCCGTCCCTCCGCACTAAATTGGGATCCCACTTGTCCCAGTGTTATTCTAACCCCATGTCACCCTGGTGGCTTTGGAGTCGAGTGACTTTGTTGTGGGATTGAGTTGTTTGAGGTGGGAAGAAGCAAATCTCTGCTGCTATTGAGCCTTAATTCAACAATTGAGTTGTTTTCAGTGGGACTGAGTTGTTCTGAAGTAACAGACCCATCCCACTTGGCTTTTGGACTGCAAAGATTGAGAAGAGAGAAAAACATTAAGGCCAAACCAAAAAGTGGAGCAGACAGGTGTGCTCCCATCATGGATCACAGGGAATGTGGGTCAGCAGGGCTGTGCCCAGCGTGGGTCCTGCAGTGGGGGATGGAGCTGGAGCAGCGCACGAAGCTCTTCCCGCACTCGGGGCACTCGCAGGGCTTCCCTCACCGGTGCCTCCGTTGGTGTCGGGTCAAGTGAGAGCTGCAGGAGAAGCTCTTCCCACACTCCCCACACTCGTAGGGCCTCTCCCCAGTGTGGATGCGCCGGTGGGTGACGAGGGTGGAGTTGTGCTTGAATCCCTTCCCGCAGTCGGGGCACCTGAAGGGCCTCTCCTCTGTGTGAGTGCGATAGTGCAGGAGGAGACTGGAGCTGGTCTGAAACCTCTTCCTGCATTTATCACACTCGTAGGGCCTCTCCCCAGTGTGGATGCGCTGGTGGGTGATCAGGGTACAGTTCTGCCTGAATCCCTTCCCGCAGTCAGGGCAGAGGAATGGCCTCTCCTCTGTGTGAGTCTGATAGTGCCGGAAGAGACTGGAGCTGGTCTGAAACCTCTTCCCACACTTGGAACACTCGTAGGGCCTCTCCCCAGTGTGGATCCTCAGGTGGTTGCTCAGGTCAGAGCTCAGGCTGAAGCTCTTCCCACACTCCCCACACTCGTAGGGTCTCTCCCCAGTGTGGATCCTCTGGTGGCTGATCAGGTTGGAGCTCTGTCTGAAGTTCTTCCCACACTCCCCACACTCGTAGGGTCTCTCCCCAGTGTGGATCCTCTGATGACTGATCAGGCTGGACCTCTCGCTGAAGCTCCTTCCACACTCCCCACACTCGTAGGGTCTCTCCCCAGTGTGGCTCCTCTTGTGCAGGATCAGGCTGGATCTCCACCTGAAGCTCTTCCCACACTCCTCGCACGTGTGGGGCTTCTCCCCATCACGGAGCTGCTCACGGACCACCAGCTGCGAGCTCTGGCTCCATCTGCGGCCGCCTTCCCGGCCCAGGCTGGCTCTTTCCCCCTCAGATCCCCGCCAGCTGCGTTTGCAGCCCCTCCTCGTGCGGCATCTCCGGGGCTTTTCCTCCCCGTTGGCTTCCTGCGCCGTGGAGCCGCTCAAAACGGCCTCTGCCACCAGCTTCTGCCGCGGGGATTTGTCCTCCCTGCTCTCCATGCTCAGCTCCTGCTCTGGGGGAGGAAGGACAAGGACAGGATGGCATTTGCCTCCGGGCCACAGCCAAGGCCAAGGAGATGCCCCCAGGCTGTGCTGCCCTTTTATTTTCCAGCATCAGTCTCATTAATGGTCATGACAACGGGCAGATGCCAGCAGCTCCCATCACAGGCAGCAGACAAAGAATGTAAAGTTAAAATTTACTTTAAAGTGTTTTGCCCAATCACAGAAAGCAAAAGCACCCTGACAGCAGTTCTATCCAAGCACTATAAGCACACGTACCTCCATTTCAAACAATGCTTATTAGAAATACAATACCTACTTGTAAACCTTAAAACACAATACACAGAGCTCCATAATGAAGCTTCAAACTTCCTAATATCTTGCTAGTTATGCTTTTCTGCAGGTTAGGGAGTTATTCTCGATGAGCGTTAATACACTCACCATTGTTCTATTTCCCCTTACTGGCTACGTTTTATAGAATATTTCTGCTGACCAATCTTAAGGCTGCGGCACAGCTGAAAAACCAATTCTACTGTCTCTGAGGCTTCTCTTTTGGTGCTTTCCCCTCTGATTATAAGGATTCCCCAGAGGCACTGATTTCCTCCTCACCCGCCTGCATGTCCAGGGACATCCTCCTCTTCCTCACAGCCTCCCAGGGGTTGGGAATGGGAGATCCTGGTTTGGGGAGAACAAGGGATGAGCACGTTGAGATTGAAGGTCCCTCTGCCCGAGTCCATCCCCAGAACTCACCTGGGATCTGGGCTCCAGAAAAACCTCCCAAACACCGAGGTTCAGCCCTAAAAAGCCTCCCAGGAATTCCCCGTCCCTGCTCCCTCCCCTCTGCTGTTGGGGTTCCCCCTGGCCCAGCTGCTGGGGTCACGCTGGCATTGGGGTCCCCCTTGTCCTCGGTGCCCGCCCTCCCCAGGCTGCTGGCAGTGCCAGCAATGCCAAAAGCTGCCCCCTCTTCGCTCTGCCCATTCAGGGCTGCCGGGGCTTTTCGGGCTCCCTTCTGGGCTCCCTTCTCCCCTCATGCTCTGCTCCGGGCTGCAGGGGCTCCAAGGAGTCCCCCCTGCCCCTCTCCAGCCTCTGCAGGCTCCCGCCCATGGCGGCGCTCCCCCCTCTCTGGGCTCCCCGCTTTGGGCTCCTGGGGGACACAGGGCTCTGCTCCTCCAGGCTGCCTCTGCCGCCAGCCGCCACCGCCACCCCCCGATGTCCCCCCGAGGGGCCTTTTCCGCTCAGCCTCGCACTTCTTCATTCTCCAAACATCCCCCCAAAAAAACCCACCCCAGCCCAGGGACCCCCGGGATATCTGGGCCGAGCTCCCCCTCCCCGCTCACCTGCGCCATGGGGGGCGATGATCCCACAGGTGGGGGCTGCGAATGCACGGAGGGCTCGGCCGCGTGCTTCCTCCTGCTCAGCCTGGACCCGCCTTTGGCCCTCCTCTTCCTCTTCCTCCCGCTCCTCCTCTGCCATCCCCCCGCCTCCTCCTCCTCCTCCTCCTCGTCCCTG
This sequence comes from Passer domesticus, assembly GCF_036417665.1. Taxonomy (NCBI): domain Eukaryota; kingdom Metazoa; phylum Chordata; class Aves; order Passeriformes; family Passeridae; genus Passer; species Passer domesticus. Next base: position 998,899 of record NC_087508.1, on the reverse strand, counting down.
TGCCCGCCTCTCCGTCCTCCTCCTTCATCCCTGCCCTTGGCTCCCTCCTCCTCCTCCCGCAGCAGCAGCGACCCCCTCGCTGCCCCGTTCCCGGAGCCCTCGCAGCCCGCGGCAGGAGCGGGGCTGGAGCCGGCACAGCTCGGCACGGGCAGCGCGGGGCTCTCGGCTGCTCCCGGCCGCTGCGGAGAAGGGGGGAAGCCGGCCCGGGCAAAAGGAGAGGCAAACTGCGACAACTGGGGGCCCCCCATCCAAACTGGGCCTTGCTGGGGAGCCTGCCTGGCCACTGCCAGCCCTTGGGGCTCCTCTCGGCACAGCCGGGAGCGGGGAACGCTCAGAGGGCTGCGGGATCCCAGCGCTGGCAGCACTGCCAGGGACTGGGCTCCACTGGGATCGCTCTGCGACTGACTGGGGCTGTACTGGGTTGGTGCTGACATCGCACTGGGATCATTCTGCCATCGCAGGGCAGACTGACCGCACTCATGGACACTGGGATCATACTGGGATTACACTGTGATCATGCTGGGACTGAGTAGGAGCCTGCTGGGGGCAGTTCAGACCATGTTAGGGGCAAATGGGATATACTGGGAGTGACTGGGATGGTGCTGAAGATGACTGCAGCAGCTCTGACAAACTGGGATCATGCTGGGTGGTACCGGGAGCAACTGGGATTGTGCTGAGGGTGACTGGGAGTAGCTGTGAGTAACAGGGATAACGCTGGGAGCAACTGGGAGTGACTGGCTGCATGCTGGGGGGGATTGGAAACATCGGGGCTTCTACTGGGATCGTGCTGGAAGTGACTGGGATCGTACTGGCCGTGAGTGCGAATCACTGAGGCTGACCTGGAGTGGTTGGCAGCAAATGGGATCATGCTGGAAGGAACTGGGGAGGTGCTGGAGGGAACTGGGGTACACTGGGAGATACTGGGAGTGACTGGAGTGAAGGTGAGGCTGAAAGAGAGCAACTGGAACCATGCAGAGAAAAACTGGTTTATTGTGGCAGCAACTGGGAGCAACTGGGGCCATATTTGGATCCTACTGGGAGTGACTGGACTAAGCCTGGGAGTATCTGGGAGTGACTGGGAGGAGACCCTGCACATCATCCCCCATACTGGGCCTGACTGGGAGCAAATGGCATCATACTGGGACTGACTGGGTTGATCTCAGAAGCAACTGGAACCGTGCTGGAGGCAGCTGGGACCATACTGGGAGAGACTGGAAGCAAGTGGCATTATACTGGGACCACACTGGGAGGGCTGGCATGTGACATGGGTCCAACTGGGGCTTACTGGGATCGTGCTGGGGTTGAAAGGGAGCGACTGGGATCACACTTTGGCTGCTGGGAGCCCCCGGGAGAAACTGGGGCCAGTTTGCTGCTGCAAGCAAACTGGAGGAACTGGGAAGGAGTGGATGCATGCTGGAGGCAACTGGGATATACTGGGCAGGACTGGGGGATCATGCTGGGATAACTGACACCTTCCTGGGGCCACTGGCAGTGCCTGACTACAGACATGCTGGGAGCAACTGGGATATACTGGGAGTGTCTGTGACCATACTGGGGGGACTGGAGCCACACTGGGAACAACAGGGCCTGTGCTGGGGAGAACTGGGACCACACTGGGGGCAACTGGGAGTGAGTGGGATCCTGCTGGGAGGGACTGGGATCATCTGGGGAGTGGCTGGGACTGGAGCATGGGCAACTGGGTTCAACTGGGACCATACTGGGAGTGTGTGTAACCATAGTGGAGTGATGGAAGCACGCCGGGAACAGCTGGACCCATACTGGGAGCGACTGGGATCACTCTGAGGGTGACTGGAAACAGGCTGGGATTGACTGGGAGCAACTGGAATGGTGCTGAAAGCAACTGGGAAGAAGTGGGAGTGACTGGGAACAAGCTGGAAGCAACTGGGATAAACTGGGAGAGGCAGGGAGTCCCTGGGATCATACTGGAGGCTACTGGGGTCATGCTGGCATGGACAGGGAGCACCTGGGATCACACTGGGGGCACTGGGAGTGTCTGGCAGCAACTGGGATTAGAGTGCAGGTGACTGGGATCATACTGGGAGTGGCTCCAACCATACTGGGATTACAGTGGGTGTGATTGGACCCTGACTGGGGCTTACTGGGAGCTGCCAGGCCCATGCTGGGGCCAAGTGGGGACATAATGAGAGGAACTGGGAGCAACTGGGAGAAATCTGGGGGCAAGTGAACCACGCTGAGGTAACTGGGAGTGCCTGGCAATGAGTGCCCGAGTGTTCAGGGCAACTGGGATATACTGGGAGGGTCTGAGACCACATGGGTGGTGACTGGGACCAGACTGGGAGCCACTGGGAATGTGCTGGGGGAACCGGGAACACGCTGGAGGCAAGTGGGAATGAGTCGGGTCCGGCTGGGAGACACTGGGATCATCGTGGGAGTGATCAGGACTATGCTAGGGGCAACTGGGAGAACTGGGAACACCCTGGATGATAATGGCAGCTACTGGGACTGTGCTGGGAGAAATCTGGATAATCATCAGGGGGGACTGGGAGGGACTGGCCCCTTCTGGGAGCAACTGGGTTCATGGAGGAAGGGAGGAGAAGTGACCAGGCTCACATGGGAGTGCCTGGCCTCATACTGGGAGCAACATGGATGCTGCAGAGAGTGAGGGGAAGTGCACAGGATCTTCCTGAGAGCAACGGGGCTCATACTGGGAGTGACTGGGCTGATACTGGGGCAGCCACTGCCGGCCCCGGGACCCCCCAAAAACACCTCCCGGGGACCCCCCGATGTCCCCCCGAGGGCCATCTGCGGCTGGGCTTGGGAGCCCTGCCAGCTGCAAACATCCCCCCAAAAAACCCCAAAGCCAGGGACCCCCCGGGATCTTTGGGCCGAGCTCCCCCTCCCCGGGCACCTGCGGGATGGGGGGCGATGCTCCCGGGGCTGCGGCGGCTTCAGGGAGCGCCAGGGCCACGAGATTCTCCCTCTGCTCTTCTGCTGCTGCTGCTGCTGCTGCTGCTGCTCGGCCTCTTCCTCCCTCCCTCCTCCTCCTCCTGCCCCGTTCCCGAAGGCCGAACCGTGAGGGGAAAGGGGGCAAGGAAAGGGCGGAACCGTGAGGGGAAAGGGGGCAAGGAAAGGGCGGAACCGTGAGGGGAAAGGGGGCAAGGAAAGGGCGGAACCGTGAGGGGAAAGGGGGCAAGGAAAGGGCGGAACCGTGAGGGGAAAGGGGGCAAGGAAAGGGCCGAACCGTGAGGGGAAAGGGGCGGGCTCAGGCCAAGGGCGGCAACTGTGAGGGGACACTCTGGGAGGCGGCACTCTGCAAACAGAACTGCACGGGACTGAGCATGGACGGGAGAGAAAGCAGTAAGTCTGAGAGTTTTATTTGCTACCAAATACATCTCACACCCCTAGCCCCACGCAATCCCTGTCCCTCCGCACTAAATTGGGATCCCACTTGTCCCAGTGTCATCCCAACCCCATGTCACCCTGGTGTCTTTGGAGTCGAGTGACTTTGTTGTGGGATTGAGTTGTTTGAGGTAGGAAGAATCAAATCTCTGCTGCTATTGAGCCTTAATTCAACAATTGAGTTGTTTTCAGTGGGACTGAGTTTTTCTGAAGTAACAGACCCATCCCACTTGGCTTTTGGACTGCAAAGATTGAGAAGAGAAAAAAACATTAAGGCCAAACCAAAAGGATGAGCAGCCAGGTGTGCTCCCATCATGGATCACAGGGAATGTGGGTCAGCAGGGCTGTGCCCAGCGTGGGTCCTGCAGTGGGGGATGGAGCTGGAGCAGCGCACGAAGCTCTTCCCGCACTCGGGGCACTCGCAGGGCTTCCCTCACCGGTGCCTCCGTTGGTGTCGGGTCAAGGTACAGCTGCGGGAGAAGCTCTTCCCACACTCCCCACACTCGTAGGGCCTCTCCCCAGTGTGGATGCGCCGGTGGGCGACGAGGGTGGAGTTGTACCTGAATCCCTTCCCGCAGTCGGGGCACCTGAAGGGCCTCTCCTCTGTGTGAATGCGATAGTGCAGGAGGAGACTGGAGCTGGTCTGAAACCTCTTCCTGCATTTATCACACTCGTAGGGCCTCTCCCCAGTGTGGATGCGCTGGTGGGTGACGAGGTGGGAGTTGTGCTTGAATCCCTTCCCGCAGTCGGGGCAGCTGAAGGGCCTCTCCTCTGTGTGAATGCGATAGTGCCAGAGGAGATGGGAGCAGGTCTGAAACCTCTTCCTGCATTTATCACACTCGTAGGGCCTCTCCCCAGTGTGGATGCGCCGGTGCCTGACCAGGTTGCAGTTCCGGCTGAATCCCTTCCCGCAGTCAGGGCAGAGGAATGGCCTCTCCTCTGTGTGAGTCTGATAGTGCTGGAGGAGATTGGAGCTGCTCTGAAACCTCTTCCCACACTTGGAACAATCGTAGGGCCTCTCCCCAGTGTGGATCCTCAGGTGGTTGCTCAGGTCAGAGCTCTGTCTGAAGCTCTTCCCACACTCCCCACACTCGTAGGGTTTCTCCCCAGTGTGGATCCTTTGGTGGCTGATCAGGTGGGAGCTGCTTCTGAAGCTCTTCCCACATTTCCCACACTCATAGGGCCTCTCCCCACTGTGAATTTTCTGGTGTTTCATCAGGTTGGAGATCAGGCTGAAGCTCTTCCCACACTCCCCACACTCGTGGGGTCTCTCCCCAGTGTGGCTCCTCTTGTGCAGGATCAGGTCGGATCTCCTCCTGAAGCCCTTCCCACACTCCTCGCACGTGTGGGGCTTCTCCCCATCACGGAGCTGCTCACGGACCACCAGCTGCGAGCTCTGGCTCCATCTGCGGCCGCCTTCCCGGCCCAGGCTGGCTCTTTCCCCCTCAGATCCCCGCCAGCTGCGTTTGCAGCCCCTCCTCGTGCGGCATCTCCGGGGCTTTTCCTCCCCGTTGGCTTCCTGCGCCGTGGAGCCGCTCAAAACGGCCTCTGCCACCAGCTTCTGCCGCGGGGATTTGTCCTCCCTGCTCTCCATGCTCAGCTCCTGCTCTGGGGGAGGAAGGACAAGGACAGGATGGCATTTGCCTCCGGGCCACAGCCAAGGCCAAGGAGATGCCCCCAGGCTGTGCTGCCCTTTTATTTTCCAGCATCAGTCTCATTAATGGTCATGACAACGGGCAGATGCCAGCAGCTCCCATCACAGGCAGCAGACAAAGAATGTAAAGTTAAAATTTACTTTAAAGTGTTTTGCCCAATCACAGAAAGCAAAAGCACACTGACAGCAGTTCTATCCAGGCACTATAAGCACACGTACCTCCATTTCAAACAATGCTTATTTCAAATACAATACCTACTTGTAAACCTTAAAACACAATACACAGAGCTCCATAATGAAGCTTCAAACTTCCTAATATCTTGCTAGTTATACTTTTCTGCAGATTAGGGAATTATTCTCGATGAGCGTTAATACACTCACCATTGTTCTATTTCCCCTTACTGGCTACTTTTTATATAATATTTCTGCTGACCAATCATACGGCTGCTGCACAGCTGAAATCACAATTCTACTGTCTCTGAGGCTTCTCTTTTGGTGCTTTCCCCTCTGATTATAAGGATTCCCCAGAGGCACTGATTTCCTCCTCACCCGCCTGCATGTCCAGGGCCATCCTCCTCTTCCTCACAGCCTCCCGGGGGTTGGGAATGGGAGATCCTGGTTTGGGGAGAACAAGGGATGAGCACGTTGCGATTGAAGGTCCCTCTGCCCGAGTCCATCTCCAGAACTCACCTGGGATCTGGGCTCCAGAAAAACCTCCCAAACACCGAGGTTCAGCCCTAAAAAGCCTCCCAGGAATTCCCCGTCCCTGCTCCCTCCCCTCTGCTGTTGGGGTTCCCCCTGGCCCAGCTGCTGGGGTCACGCTGGCATTGGGGTCCCCCTTGTCCTCGGTGCCCGCCCTCCCCAGGCTGCTGGCAGTGCCAGCAATGCCAAAAGCTGCCCCCTCTTCGCTCTGCCCATTCAGGGCTGCCGGGGCTTTTCGGGCTCCCTTCTGGGCTCCCTTCTCCCCTCATGCTCTGCTCCGGGCTGCAGGGGCTCCAAGGAGTCCCCCCTGCCCCTCTCCAGCCTCTGCAGGCTCCCGCCCATGGCGGCGCTCCCCCCTCTCTGGGCTCCCCGCTTTGGGCTCCTGGGGGACACAGGGCTCTGCTCCTCCAGGCTGCCTCTGCCGCCAGCCGCCAGCGCCACCCCCCGATGTCCCCCCGAGGGGCCTTTTCCGCTCAGCCTCGCACTTCTTCATTCTCCAAACATCCCCCCAAAAAAACCCACCCCAGCCCAGGGACCCCCGGGATATCTGGGCCGAGCTCCCCCTCCCCGCTCACCTGCGCCATGGGGGCGATGATCCCACAGGTGGGGGCTGCGAATGCACGGAGGGCTCGGCCGCGTGCTTCCTCCTGCTCAGCCTGGACCCGCCTTTGGCCCTCCTCTTCCTCTTCCTCCCGCTCCTCCTCTGCCATCCCCCCGCCTCCTCCTCCTCCTCCTCCTCCTCCCTGTGCCCGCCTCTCCGTCCTCCTCCTTCATCCCTGCCCTTGGCTCCCTCCTCCTCCTCCCGCAGCAGCAGCGACCCCCTCGCTGCCCCGTTCCCGGAGCCCTCGCAGCCCGCGGCAGGAGCGGGGCTGGAGCCGGCACAGCTCGGCACGGGCAGCGCGGGGCTCTCGGCTGCTCCCGGCCGCTGCGGAGAAGGGGGGAAGCCGGCCCGGGCAAAAGGAGAGGCAAACTGCGACAACTGGGGGCCCCCCATCCAAACTGGGCCTTGCTGGGGAGCCTGCCTGGCCACTGCCAGCCCTTGGGGCTCCTCTCGGCACAGCCGGGAGCGGGGAACGCTCAGAGGGCTGCGGGATCCCAGCGCTGGCAGCACTGCCAGGGACTGGGCTCCACTGGGATCGCTCTGGGACTGACTGGGGCTGTACTGGGTTGGTGCTGACATCGCACTGGGATCATTCTGCCATCGCAGGGCAGACTGACCGCACTCATGGACACTGGGATCATACTGGGATTACACTGTGATCATGCTGGGACTGAGTAGGAGCCTGCAGGGGGCAGTTCAGACCATGTTAGGGGCAAATGGGATATACTGGGAGTGACTGGGATGGTGCTGAAGGTGACTGCAGCAGCTCTGACAAACTGGGTACATGCTCGGTGCTACTGGGAGCAACTGGGATTGTGCTGAGGATCACTGGGAGTAGATGTGAGTAACAGGGATAACGCTGGGAGCTACTGGGAGAGACTGGCTGCATGCTGGGGGGGATTGGAAACATCGGGGCTTCTACTGGGATCGTGCTGGAGGTGACTGGGATCGTACTGGCCGTGAGTGCGAATCACTGAGGCTGACCTGGAGTGGTTGGCAGCAAATGGGATCATGCTGGAAGGAACTGGGGAGGTGCTGGAGGGAACTGGGGTACACTGGGATATACTGGGAGTGACTGCAATGAAGGTGAGGCTGAAAGAGAGCAACTGGAACCATGCAGAGAAAAACTGGTTTATTCTGGCAGCAACTGGGAGCAACTGGGGCCATATTTGGATCCTACTGGGAGTGACTGGACTAATACTGGGAGTATCTGGGAGTGACTGGGAACACATCCTGCACATCATCCCCCATACTGGGCCTGACTGGGAGCAAATGGCATCATACTGGGACTGACTGGGTTCATCTAGGAAGCAACTGGAACCGTGCTGGAGGCAGCTGGGACCATACTGGGAGAGACTGGAAGCAAGTGGCATTATACTGGGACCACACTGGTAATGAGGAGGACTATGCTAGGGTCAACTGGGAGTACTGGGAACACACTGGATGAAAGTGGGAGGAACTGGCAGCAACTGCCACCGTGCTGGGGGCAAATTGCATCATCATAGGGAACGACTGGGAGTGACTGGGCTCATACTGGAAGCAACTGGGATCCTGCAGAGAGTGAGGGGAAGTGACCAGGCTCCTACTGGGAGTGAGTGGTCTCATACTGGGAGTGCTGAGGAAACGGGAAGCACACGGGGGGACCAACTGGGCTCATACTGGGAGTGCTGAGGAAACTGGAAGCACACGGGGGCACCAACTGGGCTCATACTGGGAGTGCTGAGGAAACTGGAAGCACACGGGGGGACCAACTGGGCTCATACTGGGAGTGCTGAGGAAACTGGAAGCACACGGGGGCACCAACTGGGCTCATACTGGGAGTGCTGAGGAAACTGGAAGCACACGGGGGCACCTATCAATGCACGGGCGAGCCCCGATGGAGGGGAGAGAATGATGCATCTGACTCCAGCAGCAGAAGGCTAAATAATGACTTTGTTATTCTGTACTGTACTTGTTGCATCCAAACTGAATCTGCCTTGCCCTCAGCCTCGCTCACAAGGGCACAGAGCTGCGCTCATCTCCTGACTCTCTCGGGACTGTCTCGTGACAGCCCGACACACACACACCTTCTTGGCCCTGCCAGGCCAAGGCAACAAAACATCCTCGCTCTGGAGAAACCACCTCCACAGTGCATTCTACTGCAGCACCACAGGCGAGATAAGAATTATGTTGTCTGTCTTCCCTGCTCGATTCACAGCTTCTCTCTGTTCAGAGGGCAAGGGAATAGCACAGGGACCAATGGGCTCAAACTGGGAGTGACTGGGCTGATACTGGGAGCAGCCACTGCCGGCCCCGGGACCCCCCAAAAACACCTCCCGGGGACCCCCCGATGTCCCCCCGAGGGCCATCTGCGGCTGGGCTTGGGAGCCCTGCCAGCTGCAAACATCCCCCCAAAAAACCCCAAAGCCAGGGACCCCCCGGGATCTTTGGGCCGAGCTCCCCCTCCCCGGGCACCTGCGGGATGGGGGGCGATGCTCCCGGGGCTGCGGCGGCTTCAGGGAGCGCCAGGGCCACGAGATTCTCCCTCTGCTCTTCTGCTGCTGCTGCTGCTGCTGCTGCTCGGCCTCTTCCTCCCTCCCTCCTCCTCCTCCTGCCCCGTTCCCGAAGGCCGAACCGTGAGGGGAAAGGGGGCGAGGAAAGGGCGGAACCGTGAGGGGAAAGGGGGCGAGGAAAGGGCGGGAACCGTGAGGGGAAAGGGGGCAAGGAAAGGGCGGGAACCGTGAGGGGAAAGGGGGCAAGGAAAGGGCGGAACCGTGAGGGGAAAGGGGGCAAGGAAAGGGCGGAACCGTGAGGGGAAAGGGGGCAAGGAAAGGGCGGAACCGTGAGGGGAAAGGGGGCAAGGAAAGGGCGGAACCGTGAGGGGAAAGGGGGCAAGGAAAGGGCGGAACCGTGAGGGGAAAGGGGGCAAGGAAAGGGCGGAACCGTGAGGGGAAAGGGGGCAAGGAAAGGGCGGAACCGTGAGGGGAAAGGGGGCAAGGAAAGGGCGGAACCGTGAGGGGAAAGGGGGCAAGGAAAGGGCGGAACCGTGAGGGGAAAGGGGGCAAGGAAAGGGCGGAACCGTGAGGGGAAAGGGGGCAAGGAAAGGGCGGAACCGTGAGGGGAAAGGGGGCAAGGAAAGGGCCGAACCGTGAGGGGAAAGGGGGCGAGGAAAGGGCGGAACCGTGAGGGGAAAGGGGGCGAGGAAAGGGCGGAACCGTGAGGGGAAAGGGGGCGAGGAAAGGGCGGAACCGTGAGGGGAAAGGGGGCGAGGAAAGGGCGGAACCGTGAGGGGAAAGGGGGCAAGGAAAGGGCCGAACCGTGAGGGGAAAGGGGCGGGCTCAGGCCAAGGGCGGCAACTGTGAGGGGACACTCTGGGAGGCGGCACTCTGCAAACAGAACTGCACGGGACTGAGCATGGACGGGAGAGAAAGCAGTAAGTCTGAGGGGTTTTTTTGCTAACAAATACATCTCACACCCCCAGCCCCACGCAATCCCTGTCCCTCCGCACTAAATTGGGATCCCACTTGTCCCAGTGTCATCCTAACCCCACGTCACCCTGGTGGCTTTGGAGTCGAGTGACTTTGTTGTGGGATTGAGTTGTTTGAGGTGGGAAGAAGCAAATCTCTGCTGCTATTGAGCCTTAATTCAACAATTGAGTTGTTCTCATGGGACTGAGTTTTTCTGAAGTAACAGACCCATCCCACTTGGCTTTTGGACTGCAAAGATTGAGAAGAGAAAAAAACATTAAGGCCAAACCAAAGAGTGGAGCAGCCAGGTGTGCTCCCAGCAGGGATCACAGGGAATGTGGGTCAGCAGGGCTGTGCCCAGCGTGGGTCCTGCAGTGGGGGATGGAGCTGGAGCAGCGCACGAAGCTCTTCCCGCACTCGGGGCACTCGCAGGGCTTCCCTCACCGGTGCCTCCGTTGGTGTTGGGTCAAGGTGGATCTGTAAGAGAAGCTCTTCCCACACTCCCCACACTCGTAGGGCCTCTCCCCAGTGTGGATGCGCTGGTGCTTGACAAGGTTGGAGTTCTGCTTGAATCCCTTCCCGCAGTCAGGGCAGTGGAAGGGCCTCTCCTCTGTGTGAATGCGATAGTGCTGCAGGAGATGGGAGCTGGTCTGAAACCTCTTCTCACACTTGGAACACTCGTAGGGTCTCTCCCCAGTGTGGATTTTCTGGTGCCTGATCAGGCTGCAGCCATCACTGAAGCTCTTCCCACACTCCCCACACTCATAAGGCCGTTCCCCAGTGTGGATCCTTAGGTGCACGATCAGGTAGGAGCTCCACCTGAAGCTCCTTCCACACTCCCCACACTCGTAGGGCCGTTCCCCACTATGGACCCTTTGGTGCCTGATGAGGCTGGAGCTGTCTCTGAAGCTCCTTCCACACTCCCCACACTCGTAGGGCCGTTCCTCACTATGTACCCTTTGGTGCTTAATGCGGCTGGAGCTGTCTCTGAAGCTCTTCCCACACTCCCCACACTCGTGGGGTCTCTCCCCAGTGTGGCTCCTCTGGTGCAGGATGAGGCCGGATCTCCACCTGAAGCTCTTCCCACAGTCCTCGCACGTGTGGGGCTTCTCCCCATCACGGAGCTGCTCACGGACCACCAGCTGCGAGCTCTGGCTCCATCTGCGGCCGCCTTCCCGGCCCAGGCTGGCTCTTTCCCCCTCAGATCCCCGCCAGCTGCGTTTGCAGCCCCTCCTCGTGCGGCATCTCCGGGGCTTTTCCTCCCCGTTGGCTTCCTGCGCCGTGGAGCCGCTCAAAACGGCCTCTGCCACCAGCTTCTGCCGCGGGGATTTGTCCTCCCTGCTCTCCATGCTCAGCTCCTGCTCTGGGGGAGGAAGGACAAGGACAGGATGGCATTTGCCTCCGGGCCACAGGCAAGGCCAAGGAGATGCCCCCAGGCTGTGCTGCCCTTTTATTTTCCAGCATCAGTCTCATTAATGGTCATGACAACGGGCAGATGCCAGCAGCTCCCATCACAGGCAGCAGACAAAAATGTAATGTTAAAATTTACTTTAAAGTGTTTTGCCCAATCACAGAAAGCAAAAGCACACTGACAGCAGTTCTATCCAAGCACTATAAGCACACGGACCTCCAGTTCAAACAATGCTTATTAGAAATACAATACCTACTTGTAAACCTTAAAACACAATACACAGAGCTCCATAATGAACCTTCAAACTTCCTAATATCTTGCTAGATATACTTTTCTGCAGGTTAGGGAGTTATTCTCGATGAGCGTTAATACACTCACCATTGTTCTATTTCCCCTTACTGGCTACTTTTTATAGAATATTTCTGCTGACCAATCTTACGGCTGCGGCACAGCTGAAATCACAATTCTACTCTCTCTGAGGCTTCTCTTTTGGTGCTTTCCCCTCTGATTATAAGGATTCCCCAGAGGCACTGATTTCCTCCTCACCCGCCTGCATGTCCAGGGCCATCCTCCTCTTCCTCACAGCCTCCCAGGGGTTGGGAATGGGAGATCCTGGTTTGGGGAGAACAAGGGATGAGCACATTGAGATTGAAGGTCCCTCTGCCCGAGTCCATCCCCAGAACTCACCTGGGATCTGGGCTCCAGAAAAACCTCCCAAACACCAAGGTTCAGCCCTAAAAAGCCTCTCAGGAATTCCCCGTCCCTGCTCCCTCCCCTCTGCTGTTGGGGTTCCCCCTGGCCCAGCTGCTGGGGTCACGCTGGCATTGGGGTCCCCCTTGTCCTCGGTGCCCGCCCTCCCCAGGCTGCTGGCAGTGCCAGCAATGCCAAAAGCTGCCCCCTCTTCGCTCTGCCCATTCAGGGCTGCCGGGGCTTTTCGGGCTCCCTTCTGGGCTCCCTTCTCCCCTCATGCTCTGCTCCGGGCTGCAGGGGCTCCAAGGAGTCCCCCCTGCCCCTCTCCAGCCTCTGCAGGCTCCCGCCCATGGCGGCGCTCCCCCCTCTCTGGGCTCCCCGCTTTGGGCTCCTGGGGGACACAGGGCTCTGCTCCTCCAGGCTGCCTCTGCCGCCAGCCGCCACCGCCACCCCCCGATGTCCCCCCGAGGGGCCTTTTCCGCTCAGCCTCGCACTTCTTCATTCTCCAAACATCCCCCCAAAAAAACCCACCCCAGCCCAGGGACCCCCGGGATATCTGGGCCGAGCTCCCCCTCCCCGCTCACCTGCGCCATGGGGGGCGATGATCCCACAGGTGGGGGCTGCGAATGCACGGAGGGCTCGGCCGCGTGCTTCCTCCTGCTCAGCCTGGACCCGCCTTTGGCCCTCCTCTTCCTCTTCCTCCCGCTCCTCCTCTGCCATCCCCCCGCCTCATCCTCCTCCCTGTGCCCGCCTCTCCGTCCTCCTCCTTCATCCCTGCCCTTGGCTCCCTCCTCCTCCTCCCGCAGCAGCAGCGACCCCCTCGCTGCCCCGTTCCCGGAGCCCTCGCAGCCCGCGGCAGGAGCGGGGCTGGAGCCGGCACAGCTCGGCACGGGCAGCGCGGGGCTCTCGGCTGCTCCCGGCCGCTGCGGAGAAGGGGGGAAGCCGGCCCGGGCCAAAGGAGAGGCAAACTGCGACAACTGGGGGCCCCCCATCCAAACTGGGCCTTGCTGGGGAGCCTGCCTGGGCACTGCCAGCCCTTGGGGCTCCTCTCGGCACAGCCGGGAGCGGGGAACGCTCAGAGGGCTGCGGGATCCCAGCGCTGGCAGCACTGCCAGGGACTGGGCTCCACTGGGATCGCTCTGGGACTGACTGGGGCTGTACTGGGTTGGTGCTGACATCGCACTGGGATCATTCTGCCATCGCAGGGCAGACTGACCGCACTCATGGACACTGGGATCATACTGGGATTACACTGGGATCATGCTGGGACTGAGTAGGAGCCTGCAGGGGGCAGTTCAGACCATGTTAGGGGCAAATGGGATATACTGGGAGTGACTGGGATGCTGCTGAAGGTGACTGCAGCAGCTCTGAACAACTGGGATCATGCTGGGTGCTCCTGAGAGCAACTGGGATTGTGCTGAGGGTGACTGGGAGTAGCTGTGAGTAACAGGGATAACACTGGGAGCTACTGGGAGAGACTGGCTGCATGCTGGGGGGGATTGGAAACATCGGGGCTTCTACTGGGATCGTGCTGGAGGTGACTGGGATCGTAGTGGCCGTGAGTGCGAATCACTGAGGCTGACCTGGAGTGGTTGGCAGCAAATGGGATCATGCTGGAAGGAACTGGGGAGGTGCTGGAGGGAACTGGGGTACACTGGGAGATACTGGGAGTGACTGGAATGAAGGTGAGGCTGAAAGAGAGCAACTGGAACCATGCAGAGAAAAACTGGTTTATTCTGGCAGCAACTGGGAGCAACTGGGGCCATATTTGGATCCTACTGGGAGTGACTGGACTAAGCCTGGGAGTATCTGGGAGTGACTGGGAGGAGACCCTGCACATCATCCCCCATACTGGGCCTGACTGGGAGCAAATGGCATCATACTGGGACTGACTGGGTTGATCTCAGAAGCAACTGGAACCGTGCTGGAGGCAGCTGGGACCATACTGGGAGAGACTGGAAGCAACTGGCATTATACTGGGACCACACTGGTAATGAGGAGGAGTATGCTAGGGGCAACTGGGAGAACTGGGAACACACTGGATGAAAGTGGGAGGAACTGGGAGCAACTGCCACCGTGCTGGGGGCAAATTGCATCATCATAGGGAACGACTGGGAGTGACTGGGCTCATACTGGAAGCAACTGGGATGCTGCAGAGAGTGAGGGGAAATGACCCTTTTCTCACTGGGAGCAACTGGGATCATCCAGGCACTGAGGGGAAGTGACCAGGATTATACTGGGAGCAACTGGAATGATACTGGGAGCAAGTGGGATCCGGCAGAGAGTGAGGGGAAGTGACCAGGCTCCTACTGGGAGTGAGTGGTCTCATACTGGGAGTGCTGAGGAAACTGGAAGCACATGGGGGGACCAACTGGGCTCATACTGGGAGTGCTGAGGAAACTGGAAGCACACGGGGGGAACAACTGGGCTCATACTGGGAGTGCTGAGGAAACTGGAAGCACACGGGGGCACCTATCGATGCACGGGCGAGCCCCGATGGAGGGGAGAGAATGATGCATCTGACTCCAGCAGCAGAAGGCTAAATAATGACTTTGTTATTCTGTACTGTACTTGTTGCCTCTAAACTGAATCTGCCTTGCCCTCAGCCTCGCTCACAAGGGCACAGAGCTGCGCTCATCTCCTGACTCTCTCGGGACTGTCTCGTGACAGCCCGACACACACACACCTTCTTGGTCCTGCCAGGCCAAGGCAACAAAACATCCTCGCTCTGGAGAAACCACCTCCACAGTGCACTCTACTGCAGCACCACAGGCGAGATAAGAATTATGTTGTCTGTCTTCCCTGCTCGATTCACAGCTTCTCTCTGTTCAGAGGGCAAGGGAATAGCCCAGGGACCAACTGGGCTCAAACTGGGAGTGACTGGGCTGATACTGGGGCAGCCACTGCCGGCCCCGGGACCCCCCAAAAACACCTCCCGGGGACCCCCCGATGTCCCCCCGAGGGCCATCTGCGGCTGGGCTTGGGAGCCCTGCCAGCTGCAAACATCCCCCCAAAAAACCCCAAAGCCAGGGACCCCCCGGGATCTTTGGGCCGAGCTCCCCCTCCCCGGGCACCTGCGGGATGGGGGGCGATGCTCCCGGGGCTGCGGCGGCTTCAGGGAGCGCCAGGGCCACGAGATTCTCCCTCTGCTCTTCTGCTGCTGCTGCTGCTGCTGCTGCTGCTCGGCCTCTTCCTCCCTCCCTCCTCCTCCTCCTGCCCCGTTCCCGAAGGCCGAACCGTGAGGGGAAAGGGGGCAAGGAAAGGGCGGAACCGTGAGGGGAAAGGGGGCAAGGAAAGGGCGGAACCGTGAGGGGAAAGGGAGCAAGGAAAGGGCGGAACCGTGAGGGGAAAGGGGGCGAGGAAAGGGCGGAACCGTGAGGGGAAAGGGGGCAAGGAAAGGGCGGAACCGTGAGGGGAAAGGGGGCAAGGAAAGGGCGGAACCGTGAGGGGAAAGGGGGCAAGGAAAGGGCGGAACCGTGAGGGGAAAGGGGGCAAGGAAAGGGCGGAACCGTGAGGGGAAAGGGGGCAAGGAAAGGGCGGAACCGTGAGGGGAAAGGGGGCAAGGAAAGGGCGGAACCGTGAGGGGAAAGGGGCGGGCTCAGGCCAAGGGCGGCAACTGTGAGGGGACACTCTGGGAGGCCGCACTCTGCAAACAGAACTGCACGGGACTGAGCATGGACGGGAGAGAAAGCAGTAAGTCTGAGAGTTTTATTTGCTATCAAATACATCTCACACCCCCAGCCCCACGCAATCCCTGTCCCTCCGCACTAAACTGGGATCCCACTTGTCCCAGTGTTATTCTAACCCCACGTCACCCTGGTGGCTTTGGAGTCGAGTGACTTTGTTGTGGGATTGAGTTGTTTGAGGTGGGAAGAAGCAAATCTCTGCTGCTATTGAGCCTTAATTCAACAATTGAGTTGTTTTCAGTGGGACTGAGTTTTTCTGAAGTAACAGATCCATCCCACTTGGCGTTTGGACTGCAAAGATTGAGAAGAGAAAAAAACATTAAGGCCAAACCAAAAGGATAAGCAGCCAGGTGTGCTCCCAGCATGGATCACAGGGAATGTGGGTCAGCAGGGCTGTGCCCAGCGTGGGTCCTGCAGTGGGGGATGGAGCTGGAGCAGCGCACGAAGCTCTTCCCGCACTCGGGGCACTCGCAGGGCTTCCCTCACCGGTGCCTCCGTTGGTGTTTGGTCAAGGTAGAGCTCTGGGAGAAGCTCTTCCCACACTCCCCACACTCGTAGGGCCTCTCCCCAGTGTGGATGCGCCGGTGCTTGACGAGGGTGGAGTTGTACCTGAATCCCTTCCCGCAGTCGGGGCACCTGAAGGGCCTCTCCTCTGTGTGAATGCGATAGTGCTGCAGGAGATGGGAGCTGGTCTGAAACCTCTTCCTGCATTTATCACACTCGTAGGGCCTCTCCCCAGTGTGGATGCGCCGGTGGGTGACCAGGGTGCAGTTCTGCCTGAATCCCTTCCCGCAGTCAGGGCAGAGGAATGGCCTCTCCTCTGTGTGACTCTGATAGTGCTGGAGGAGATTGGAGCTGCTCTGAAACCTCTTCCCACACTTGGAACACTCGTAGGGGTTCTCCCCAGTGTGGATCCTCTGGTGACTGATCAGATTGGAGCTGTGGCTGAAGCTCTTCCCACACTCCCCACACTCGTAGGGTCTCTCCCCAGTGTGAATCCTCTGGTGGCTGATCAGGCTGGATCTCCACCTGAAGCCCTTCCCACACTCCCCACACTCATAGGGTCTCTCCCCAGTGTGGATCCTCAGGTGCTTGCTCAGGTCAGAGCTGTCTCTGAAGCTCTTCCCACACTCCCCACACTCGTGGGGTCTCTCCTCTGTGTGAATCCTCTGGTGGCTGATCAGGTGGGAGCTGCTTCTGAAGCTCTTCCCACATTTCCCACACTCATAGGGCCTCTCCCCACTGTGAATTTTCTGGTGTTTTATTAGGTTGCAGCTCTGTCTGAAGCTCTTCCCACACTCCCCACACTCGTAGGGTTTCTCCCCAGTGTGGATCCTCTGGTGCCTGATCAGGCTGGATCTCCACCTGAAGCTCTTCCCACACTCCTCGCACGTGTGGGGCTTCTCCCCATCACGGAGCTGCTCACGGACCACCAGCTGCGAGCTCTGGCTCCATCTGCGGCCGCCTTCCCGGCCCAGGCTGGCTCTTTCCCCCTCAGATCCCCGCCAGCTGCGTTTGCAGCCCCTCCTCGTGCGGCATCTCCGGGGCTTTTCCTCCCCGTTGGCTTCCTGCGCCGTGGAGCCGCTCAAAACGGCCTCTGCCACCAGCTTCTGCCGCGGGGATTTGTCCTCCCTGCTCTCCATGCTCAGCTCCTGCTCTGGGGGAGGAAGGACAAGGACAGGATGGCATTTGCCTCCGGGCCACAGCCAAGGCCAAGGAGATGCCCCCAGGCTGTGCTGCCCTTTTATTTTCCAGCATCAGTCTCATTAATGGTCATGACAACGGGCAGATGCCAGCAGCTCCCATCACAGGCAGCAGACAAAAATGTAATTTTAAAATTTACTTTAAAGTGTTTTGCCCAAACACAGAAAGCAAAAGCACCCTGACAGCAGTTCTATCCAGGCACTATAAGCACACGCACCTCCAGTTCAAACAATGCTTATTTCAAATACAATACCTACTTGTAAACCTTAAAACACAATACACAGAGCTCCATAATGAAGCTTCAAACTTCCTAATATCTTGCTAGATATACTTTTCTGCAGGTTAGGGAGTTATTCTCGATGAGTCTTAATACACTCACCATTATTATATTTCCCCTTACTGGCTACTTTTTATATAATATTTCTGCTGACCAATCTTACGGCTGCTGCACAGCTGAAATCACAATTCTACTGTCTCTGAGGTTTCTCTTTTGATGCTTTCCGCTCTGATT
This sequence comes from Passer domesticus, assembly GCF_036417665.1. Taxonomy (NCBI): domain Eukaryota; kingdom Metazoa; phylum Chordata; class Aves; order Passeriformes; family Passeridae; genus Passer; species Passer domesticus. The sequence goes on along the minus strand of NC_087508.1, from coordinate 981,113 downwards.
ATAAGGATTCCCCAGAGGCACTGATTTCCTCCTCACCCGCCTGCATGTCCAGAGACATCCTCCTCTTCCTCACAGCCTCCCGGGGGTTGGGAATGGGAGATCCTGGTTTGGGGAGAACAAGGGATGAGCACGTTGAGATTGAAGGTCCCTCTGCCCGAGTCCATCTCTAGAACTCACCTGGGATCTGGGCTCCAGAAAAACCTCCCAAACACCGAGGTTCAGCCCTAAAAAGCCTCCCAGGAATTCCCCGTCCCTGCTCCCTCCCCTCTGCTGTTGGGGTTCCCCCTGGCCCAGCTGCTGGGGTCACGCTGGCATTGGGGTCCCCCTTGTCCTCGGTGCCCGCCCTCCCCAGGCTGCTGGCAGTGCCAGCAATGCCAAAAGCTGCCCCCTCTTCGCTCTGCCCATTCAGGGCTGCCGGGGCTTGTCGGGCTCCCTTCTGGGCTCCCTTCTCCCCTCATGCTCTGCTCCGGGCTGCAGGGGCTCCAAGGAGTCCCCCCTGCCCCTCTCCAGCCTCTGCAGGCTCCCGCCCATGGCGGCGCTCCCCCCTCTCTGGGCTCCCCGCTTTGGGCTCCTGGGGGACACAGGGCTCTGCTCCTCCAGGCTGCCTCTGCCGCCAGCCGCCACCGCCACCCCCCGATGTCCCCCCGAGGGGCCTTTTCCGCTCGGCCTCGCACTTCTTCATTCTCCAAACATCCCCCCAAAAAACCCACCCCAGCCCAGGGACCCCCGGGATATCTGGGCCGAGCTCCCCCTCCCCGCTCACCTGCGCCATGGGGGCGATGATCCCACAGGTGGGGGCTGCGAATGCACGGAGGGCTCGGCCGCGTGCTTCCTCCTGCTCAGCCTGGACCCGCCTTTGGCCCTCCTCTTCCTCTTCCTCCCGCTCCTCCTCCGCCATTCCCCCGCCTCCTCCTCCTCCTCCTCCTCCCTGTGCCCGCCTCTCCGTCCTCCTCCTTCATCCCTGCCCTTGGCTCCCTCCTCCTCCTCCCGCAGCAGCAGCGACCCCCTCGCTGCCCCGTTCCCGGAGCCCTCGCAGCCCGCGGCAGGAGCGGGGCTGGAGCCGGCACAGCTCGGCACGGGCAGCGCGGGGCTCTCGGCTGCTCCCGGCCGCTGCGGAGAAGGGGGGAAGCCGGCCCGGGCCAAAGGAGAGGCAAACTGCGACAACTGGGGGCCCCCCATCCAAACTGGGCCTTGCTGGGGAGCCTGCCTGGGCACTGCCAGCCCTTGGGGCTCCTCTCGGCACAGCCGGGAGCGGGGAACGCTCAGAGGGCTGCGGGATCCCAGCGCTGGCAGCACTGCCAGGGACTGGGCTCCACTGGGATCGCTCTGGGACTGACTGGGGCTGTACTGGGTTGGTGCTGACATCGCACTGGGATCATTCTGCCATCGCAGGGCAGACTGACCGCACTCATGGACACTGGGATCATACTGGGATTACACTGGGATCATGCTGGGACTGAGTAGGAGCCTGCAGGGGGCAGTTCAGACCATGTTAAGGGCAAATGGGATATACTGGGAGTGACTGGGATGGTGCTGAAGGTGACTGCAGCCGCTCTGACAAACTGGGTACATGCTCGGTCCTACTGGGAGCAACTGGGATTGTGCTGAGGGTGACTGGGAGTAGCTGTGAGTAACAGGGATAACGCTGGGAGCAACTGGGAGTGACTGGCTGCATGCTGGGGGGGATTGGAAACATCGGGGCTTCTACTGGGATCGTGCTGGAGGTGACTGGGATCGTAGTGGCCGTGAGTGCGAATCACTGAGGCTGACCTGGAGTGGTTGGCAGCAAATGGGATCATGCTGGAAGGAACTGGGGAGGTGCTGGAGGGAACTGGGGTACACTGGGATATACTGGGAGTGACTGGAATGAAGGTGAGGCTGAAAGAGAGCAACTGGAACCATGCAGAGAAAAACTGGTTTATTCTGGCAGCAACTGGGAGCAACTGGGGCCATATTTGGATCTTACTGGGAGTGACTGGACTAAGCCTGAGAGTATCTGGGAGTGACTGGGAACAGACCCTGCACATCATCCCCCATACTGGGCCTGACTGGGAGCAAATGGCATCATACTGGGACTGACTGGGTTCATCTAGGAAGCAACTGGAACCGTGCTGGAGGCAGCTGGGACCATACTGGGAGAGACTGGAAGCAAGTGGCATTATACTGGGACCACACTGGTAATGAGGAGGAGTATGCTAGGGGCAACTGGGAGAACTGGGAACACACTGGCTGAAAGTGGGAGGAACTGGGAGCAACTGCCACCGTGCTGGGGGCAAATTGCATCATCATAGGGAACGACTGGGAGTGACTGGGCTCATACTGGAAGCAACTGGGATGCTGCAGAGAGTGAGGGGAAATGACCCTTTTCTCACTGGGAGCAGCTGGGATCATCCAGGCACTGAGGGGCAGTGACCAGGATTATACTGGGAGCAACTGGGATGACCCAGGCACTGAGGGGCAGTGACCAGGATTATACTGGGAGCAACTGGGATCATCCAGGCACTGAGGGGAAGTGACCAGGATTATACTGGGAGCAACTGGGATGATACTGGGAGCAAGTGGGATCCGGCAGAGAGTGAGGGGAAGTGACCAGGCTCTTACTGGGAGTGAGTGGTCTCATACTGGGAGTGCTGAGGAAACTGGAAGCACACGGGGGCACCAACTGGGTTCATACTGGGAGTGCTGAGGAAACTGGAAGCACACGGGGGCACCAACTGGGCTCATACTGGGAGTGCTGAGGAAACTGGAAGCACACGGGGGCACCTATCGATGCACGGGCGAGCCCCGATGGAGGGGAGAGAATGATGCATCTGACTCCAGCAGCAGAAGGCTAAATAATGACTTTGTTATTCTGTACTGTACTTGTTGCCTCTAAACTGAAGCTGCCTTGCCCTCAGCCTCGCTCACAAGGGCACAGAGCTGCGCTCATCTCCTGACTCTCTCGGGACTGTCTCGTGACAGCCCGACACACACACACCTTCTTGGCCCTGCCAGGCCAAGGCAACAAAACATCCTCGCTCTGGAGAAACCACCTCCACAGTGCATTCTACTGCAGCACCACAGGCGAGATAAGAATTATGTTGTCTGTCTTCCCTGCTCGATTCACAGCTTCTCTCTGTTCAGAGGGCAAGGGAATAGCACAGGGACCAATGGGCTCAAACTGGGAGTGACTGGGCTGATACTGGGGCAGCCACTGCCAGCCCCGGGACCCCCCAAAAACACCTCCCGGGGACCCCCCGATGTCCCCCCGAGGGCCATCTGCGGCTGGGCTTTGGAGCCCTGCCAGCTGCAAACATCCCCCAAAAAACCCCAAAGCCAGGGACCCCCCGGGATCTTTGGGCCGAGCTCCCCCTCCCCGGGCACCTGCGGGATGGGGGGCGATGCTCCCGGGGCTGCGGCGGCTTCAGGGAGCGCCAGGGCCACGAGATTCTCCCTCTGCTCTTCTGCTGCTGCTGCTGCTGCTGCTGCTGCTCGGCCTCTTCCTCCCTCCCTCCTCCTCCTCCTGCCCCGTTCCCGAAGGCCGAACCGTGAGGGGAAAGGGGGCAAAGAAAGGGCGGAACCGTGAGGGGAAAGGGGGCAAGGAAAGGGCGGAACCGTGAGGGGAAAGGGGGCAAGGAAAGGGCGGAACCGTGAGGGGAAAGGGGGCAAGGAAAGGGCGGAACCGTGAGGGGAAAGGGGGCAAGGAAAGGGCCGAACCGTGAGGGGAAAGGGGGCAAGGAAAGGGCGGAACCGTGAGGGGAAAGGGGGCAAGGAAAGGGCGGGACCGTGAGGGGAAAGGGGGCAAGGAAAGGGCCGAACCGTGAGGGGAAAGGGGGCGAGGAAAGGGCGGAACCGTGAGGGGAAAGGGGGCAAGGAAAGGGCCGAACCGTGAGGGGAAAGGGGCGGGCTCAGGCCAAGGGCGGCAACTGTGAGGGGACACTCTGGGAGGCGGCACTCTGCAAACAGAACTGCACGGGACTGAGCATGGACGGGAGAGAAAGCAGTAAGTCTGAGAGTTTTATTTGCTATCAAATACATCCCACACACCCAGCCCCACGCAATCCCCGTCCCTCCGCACTAAATTGGGATCCCACTTGTCCCAGTGTTATTCTAACCCCATGTCACCCTGGTGGCTTTGGAGTCGAGTGACTTTGTTGTGGGATTGAGTTGTTTGAGGTGGGAAGAAGCAAATCTCTGCTGCTATTGAGCCTTAATTCAACAATTGAGTTGTTTTCAGTGGGACTGAGTTGTTCTGAAGTAACAGACCCATCCCACTTGGCTTTTGGACTGCAAAGATTGAGAAGAGAGAAAAACATTAAGGCCAAACCAAAAAGTGGAGCAGCCAGGTGTGCTCCCATCATGGATCACAGGGAATGTGGGTCAGCAGGGCTGTGCCCAGCGTGGGTCCTGCAGTGGGGGATGGAGCTGGAGCAGCGCACGAAGCTCTTCCCGCACTCGGGGCACTCGCAGGGCTTCCCTCACCGGTGCCTCCGTTGGTGTCGGGTCAAGTGAGAGCTGCAGGAGAAGCTCTTCCCACACTCCCCACACTCGTAGGGCCTCTCCCCAGTGTGGATGCGCCGGTGGGTGACGAGGGTGGAGTTGTGCTTGAATCCCTTCCCGCAGTCGGGGCACCTGAAGGGCCTCTCCTCTCTGTGAGTGCGATAGTGCAGGAGGAGACTGGAGCTGGTCTGAAACCTCTTCCTGCATTTATCACACTCGTAGGGCCTCTCCCCAGTGTGGATGCGCTGGTGGGTGATCAGGGTACAGTTCTGCCTGAATCCCTTCCCGCAGTCAGGGCAGAGGAATGGCCTCTCCTCTGTGTGAGTCTGATAGTGCCGGAAGAGACTGGAGCTGGTCTGAAACCTCTTCCCACACTTGGAACACTCGTAGGGCCTCTCCCCAGTGTGGATCCTCAGGTGGTTGCTCAGGTCAGAGCTCAGGCTGAAGCTCTTCCCACACTCCCCACACTCGTAGGGTCTCTCCCCAGTGTGGATCCTCTGGTGGCTGATCAGGTTGGAGCTCTGTCTGAAGTTCTTCCCACACTCCCCACACTCGTAGGGTCTCTCCCCAGTGTGGATCCTCTGATGACTGATCAGGCTGGACCTCTCGCTGAAGCTCCTTCCACACTCCCCACACTCGTAGGGTCTCTCCCCAGTGTGGATCCTCTGGTGGATGATCAGGTGGTTGTTCCTACTGAAGCTCTTCCCACACTCCTCGCACGTGTGGGGCTTCTCCCCATCACGGAGCTGCTCACGGACCACCAGCTGCGAGCTCTGGCTCCATCTGCGGCCGCCTTCCCGGCCCAGGCTGGCTCTTTCCCCCTCAGATCCCCGCCAGCTGCGTTTGCAGCCCCTCCTCGTGCGGCATCTCCGGGGCTTTTCCTCCCCGTTGGCTTCCTGCGCCGTGGAGCCGCTCAAAACGGCCTCTGCCACCAGCTTCTGCCGCGGGGATTTGTCCTCCCTGCTCTCCATGCTCAGCTCCTGCTCTGGGGGAGGAAGGACAAGGACAGGATGGCATTTGCCTCCGGGCCACAGGCAAGGCCAAGGAGATGCCCCCAGGCTGTCCTGCAGCCGGGGCCCTGCTGGGCTGGCAGATGGAGCAGCACAGAGGGCAAAGGGGCACTGACTTCCTCCTCACCTGCCTCCGTCTCCCGGGGCATCCTCCTCTTCCTCACAGCCTCCCGGGGGTTGGGAATGGGAGATCCTGGTTTGGGGAGAACAAGGGATGAGCACGTTGAGATTGAAGGTCCCTCTGCCCGAGTCCATCTCTAGAACTCACCTGGGATCTGGGCTCCAGAAAAACCTCCCAAACACCGAGCTTCAGCCCTAAAAAGCCTCCCAGGAATTCCCCGTCCCTGCTCCCTCCCCTCTGCTGTTGGGGTTCCCCCTGGCCCAGCTGCTGGGGTCACGCTGGCATTGGGGTCCCCCTTGTCCTCGGTGCCCGCCCTCCCCAGGCTGCTGGCAGTGCCAGCAATGCCAAAAGCTGCCCCCTCTTCGCTCTGCCCATTCAGGGCTGCCGGGGCTTTTCGGGCTCCCTTCTGGGCTCCCTTCTCCCCTCATGCTCTGCTCCGGGCTGCAGGGGCTCCAAGGAGTCCCCCCTGCCCCTCTCCAGCCTCTGCAGGCTCCCGCCCATGGCGGCGCTCCCCCCTCTCTGGGCTCCCCGCTTTGGGCTCCTGGGGGACACAGGGCTCTGCTCCTCCAGGCTGCCTCTGCCGCCAGCCGCCACCGCCACCCCCCGATGTCCCCCCGAGGGGCCTTTTCCGCTCAGCCTCGCACTTCTTCATTCTCCAAACATCCCCCCAAAAAAACCCACCCCAGCCCAGGGACCCCCGGGATATCTGGGCCGAGCTCCCCCTCCCCGCTCACCTGCGCCATGGGGGCGATGATCCCACAGGTGGGGGCTGCGAATGCACGGAGGGCTCGGCCGCGTGCTTCCTCCTGCTCAGCCTGGACCCGCCTTTGGCCCTCCTCTTCCTCTTCCTCCCGCTCCTCCTCTGCCATCCCCCCGCCTCCTCCTCCCTGTGCCCGCCTCTCCGTCCTCCTCCTTCATCGCTGCCCTTGGCTCCCTCCTCCTCCTCCCGCAGCAGCAGCGACCCCCTCGCTGCCCCGTTCCCGGAGCCCTCGCAGCCCGCGGCAGGAGCGGGGCTGGAGCCGGCACAGCTCGGCACGGGCAGCGCGGGGCTCTCGGCTGCTCCCGGCCGCTGCGGAGAAGGGGGGAAGCCGGCCCGGGCCAAAGGAGAGGCAAACTGCGACAACTGGGGGCCCCCCATCCAAACTGGGCCTTGCTGGGGAGCCTGCCTGGCCACTGCCAGCCCTTGGGGCTCCTCTCGGCACAGCCGGGAGCGGGGAACGCTCAGAGGGCTGCGGGATCCCAGCGCTGGCAGCACTGCCAGGGACTGGGCCCGACTGGGATCGCTCTGGGATCATACTTGGAGTGGCTGGGACTATAGTGGGTTTGTACTGCCATAATGGCATCATACTGGGGTCATGCTAGGGTTGTACTGGGTTTGCCCTGACTTCATACTGGGATCTTACTGCCATGCCAGGGCAGACTGGGATCCCACTGATGGAGTCTGGGGTCATACTGGGACTGAATAGGAGCCTGCTGGGGGCAGTTCAGACCATGTTAGGGGAAAATGGGATCTACTGGGAGTGACTGGGATGATGATGAGCGCAACTGGGAGCTACTGTAAGCAACTGGGATCATGCTGGGTGCTACTGGGAGGTACTGGGAGTGACTGGCTGCATGCTGGGGGGGATTGGAAACATCGGGGCTTCTACTGGGATCGTGCTGGAGGTGACTGGGATCGTACTGGCCGTGAGTGCGAATCACTGAGGCTGACCTGGAGTGGTTGGCAGCAAATGGGATCATGCTGGAAGGAACTGGGGAGGTGCTGGAGGGAACTGGGGTACACTGGGAGATACTGGGAGTGACTGCAATGAAGGTGAGGCTGAAAGAGAGCAACTGGAACCATGCAGAGAAAAACTGGTTTATTCTGGCAGCAACTGGGAGCAACTGGGGCCATATTTGGATCCTACTGGCAGTGACTGGACTAAGCCTGGGAGTATCTGGGAGTGACTGGGAGGAGACCCTGCACATCATCCCCCATACTGGGCCTGACTGGGAGCAAATGGCATCATACTGGGACTGACTGGGTTCATCTAGGAAGCAACTGGAACCGTGCTGGAGGCAGCTGGGACCATACTGGGAGAGACTGGAAGCAAGTGGCATTATACTGGGACCTCACTGGTAATGAGGAGGAGTATGCTAGGGGCAACTGGGAGTACTGGGAACACGCTGGATGAAAGTGGGAGGAACTGGCAGCAACTGCCACCGTGCTGGGGGCAAATTGCATCATCATAGGGAACGACTGGGAGTGACTGGGCTCATACTGGAAGCAACTGGGATGCTGCAGAGAGTGAGGGGAAATGACCCTTTTCTCACAGGGAGCAACTGGGATCATCCAGGCACTGAGGGGAAGTGACCAGGATTATACTGGGAGCAACTGGGATGACCCAGGCACTGAGGGGAAGTGACCAGGATTATACTGGGAGCAACTGGGATGATACTGGGAGCAAGTGGGATCCGGCAGAGAGTGAGGGGAAGTGACCAGGCTCTTACTGGGAGTGAGTGGTCTCATACTGGGAGTGCTGAGGAAACTGGAAGCACACGGGGGCACCAACTGGGCTCATACTGGGAGTGCTGAGGAAACTGGAAGCACACGGGGGCACCTATCGATGCACGGGCGAGCCCCGATGGAGGGGAGAGAATGATGCATCTGACTCCAGCAGCAGAAGGCTAAATAATGACTTTGTTATTCTGTACTGTACTTGTTGCCTCTAAACTGAATCTGCCTTGCCCTCAGCCTCGCTCACAAGGGCACAGAGCTGCGCTCATCTCCTGACTCTCTCGGGACTGTCTCGTGACAGCCCGACACACACACACCTTCTTGGCCCTGCCAGGCCAAGGCAACAAAACATCCTCGCTCTGGAGAAACCACCTCCACAGTGCACTCTACTGCAGCACCACAGGCGAGATAAGAATTATGTTGTCTGTCTTCCCTGCTCGATTCACAGCTTCTCTCTGTTCAGAGGGCAAGGGAATAGCACAGGGACCAACTGGGCTCAAACTGGGAGTGACTGGGCTGATACTGGGAGCAGCCACTGCCGGCCCCGGGACCCCCCAAAAACACCTCCCGGGGAGCCCCGATGTCCCCCCGAGGGCCATCTGCGGCTGGGCTTTGGAGCCCTGCCAGCTGCAAACATCCCCCAAAAAACCCCAAAGCCAGGGACCCCCCGGGATCTTTGGGCCGAGCTCCCCCTCCCCAGGCACCTGCGGGATGGGGGGCGATGCTCCCGGGGCTGCGGCGGCTTCAGGAACCGCCAGGGCCACGAGATTCTCCCTCTGCTCTTCTGCTGCTGCTGCTGCTGCTGCTGCTCGGCCTCTTCCTCCCTCCCTCCTCCTCCTCCTGCCCCGTTCCCGAAGGCCGAACCGTGAGGGGAAAGGGGGCAAGGAAAGGGCGGAACCGTGAGGGGAAAGGGGGCAAGGAAAGGGCCGAACCGTGAGGGGAAAGGGGCCGGCTCAGGCCAAGGGCGGCAACTGTGAGGGGACACTCTCGAGGCGGCACTCTGCAAACAGAACTGCACGGGACTGAGCATGGACGGGAGAGAAAGCAGTAAGTCTGAGAGTTTTATTTGCTATCAAATACATCCCACACACCCAGCCCCACACAATCCCCATCCCACCGCTCCAAATTGGGATCCCACCTCTGCCAATCTGCTTTGAACCCCATCTCGCCCTCTCCGCTGTGGAGTCGACACCCTTTGGAGTTGGATTTAGACTTTTTGAGCTGGGAACAAGCAATCTCAGGTGGCGTCGAGCCTTTGTTCAGCAATTCCCTTGCTTTCAGTGGGACTGAGGTGTTCTGAAGCACCTGGTCGATGCCTCCTGGCTTTTGGACTACATAGAGATTGAGAAGAGAAAAAAACATTAAGGCCAAACCAAAAGGACAAGCAGCGAGGTGTGTTCCCATCATGGATCACAGGGAATGTGGGTCAGCAGGGCTGTGCCCAGCGTGGGTCCTGCAGTGGGGGATGGAGCTGGAGCAGCGCACGAAGCTCTTCCCGCACTCGGGGCACTCGCAGGGCTTCCCTCACCGGTGCCTCCGTTGGTGTTGGGTCAAGGTAGAGCTCTGGGAGAAGCTCTTCCCACACTCCCCACACTCGTAGGGCCTCACTCCAGTGTGGATGCGCCGGTGGGTGACGAGGTTGGAGTTGTGCTTGAATCCCTTCCCGCAGTCGGGGCACCTGAAGGGCCTCTCCTCTGTGTGAATGCGATAGTGCAGGAGGAGATGGGAGCTGGTCTGAAACTTCTTCCTGCATTTATCACACTCGTAGGGCCTCTCCCCAGTGTGGATGCGCCGGTGGCTGACCAGGGCGCAGTTCTGCCTGAATCCCTTCCCGCAGTCGGGGCAGAGGAATGGCCTCTCCTCTGTGTGAGTCTGATAGTGCTGGAGGAGATTGGAGCTGCTCTGAAACCTCTTCCCACACTTGGAACACTCGTAGGGGTTCTCCCCAGTGTGGATCCTCTGGTGACTGATCAGATTGGAGCTGTGGCTGAAGCTCTTCCCACACTCCCCACACTCGTAGGGTCTCTCCCCAGTGTGGCTCCTCTGGTGGCTGATCAGGTGGGAGCTGCTTCTGAAGCTCTTCCCACACTCCCCACACTCGTAGGGCCTCTCCCCAGTGTGGATCCTCAGGTGCTTGCTCAGGTGGGAGCTGTCTCTGAAGCTCTTCCCACACTCCCCACACTTGTAGGGCCGCTCCTCTGTGTGGATCCTCTGGTGGCTGATCAGGTGGGAGCTGCTTCTGAAGCTCTTCCCACACTCCCCACACTCATAGGGCCTCTCCCCGCTGTGAATTTTCTGGTGTTTCATCAGGTTGGAGCTCAGGCTGAAGCTCTTCCCACACTCCCCACACTCGTAGGGTCTCTCCCCAGTGTGGCTCCTCTTGTGCCTGATCAGGTCGGATCTCCACCTGAAGCTCTTCCCACACTCCTCGCACGTGTGGGGCTTCTCCCCATCACGGAGCTGCTCACGGACCACCAGCTGCGAGCTCTGGCTCCATCTGCGGCCGCCTTCCCGGCCCAGGCTGGCTCTTTCCCCCTCAGATCCCCGCCAGCTGCGTTTGCAGCCCCTCCTCGTGCGGCATCTCCGGGGCTTTTCCTCCCCGTTGGCTTCCTGCGCCGTGGAGCCGCTCAAAACGGCCTCTGCCACCAGCTTCTGCCGCGGGGATTTGTCCTCCCTGCTCTCCATGCTCAGCTCCTGCTCTGGGGGAGGAAGGACAAGGACAGGATGGCATTTGCCTCCGGGCCACAGGCAAGGCCAAGGAGATGCCCCCAGGCTGTCCTGCAGCCGGGGCCCTGCTGGGCTGGGAGATGGAGCAGCACAGAGGGCAAAGGGGCACTGACTTCCTCCTCACCTGCCTCCGTCTCCCGGGGCATCCTCCTCTTCCTCACAGCCTCCCGGGGGTTGGGAATGGGAGATCCTGGTTTGGGGAAAACAAGGGATGAGCACGTTGAGATTGAAGGTCCCTCTGCCCGAGTCCATCTCCAGAACTCACCGGCCATCGGGGCTCCAGAAAAACCTCCCAAACACCGAGGTTCAGCCCTAAAAAGCCTCCCAGGAATTCCCCATCCCTGCTCCCTCCCCTCTGCTGTTGGGGTTCCCCCGGCCCAGCTGCTGGGGTCACGCTGGCATTGGGGTCCCCCTTGTCCTCGGTGCCCGCCCTCCCCAGGCTGCTGGCAGTGCCAGCAATGCCAAAAGCTGCCCCCTCTTCGCTCTGCCCATTCAGGGCTGCCGGGGCTTTTCGGGCTCCCTTCTGGGCTCCCTTCTCCCCTCCTGCTCTGCTCCGGGCTGCAGGGGCTCCAAGGAGTCCCCCCTGCCCCTCTCCAGCCTCTGCAGGCTCCCGCCCATGGCGGCGCTCCCCCCTCTCTGGGCTCCCCGCTTTGGGCTCCTGGGGGACACAGGGCTCTGCTCCTCCAGGCTGCCTCTGCCGCCAGCCGCCACCGCCACCCCCCGATGTCCCCCCGAGGGGCCTTTTCCGCTCAGCCTCGCACTTCTTCATTCTCCAAACATCCCCCCAAAAAAACCCACCCCAGCCCAGGGACCCCCGGGATATCTGGGCCGAGCTCCCCCTCCCCGCTCACCTGCGCCATGGGGGCGATGATCCCACAGGTGGGGGCTGCGAATGCACGGAGGGCTCGGCCGCGTGCTTCCTCCTGCTCAGCCCGGACCCGCCTTTGGCCCTCCTCTTCCTCTTCCTCCCGCTCCTCCTCCTCCTCCTCCTCCTCCCTGTGCCCGCCTCTCCGTCCTCCTTCATCCCTGCCCTTGGCTCCCTCCTCCTCCTCCCGCAGCAGCAGCGACCCCCTCGCTGCCCCGTTCCCGGAGCCCTCGCAGCCCGCGGCAGGAGCGGGGCTGGAGCCGGCACAGCTCGGCACGGGCAGCGCGGGGCTCTCGGCTGCTCCCGGCCGCTGCGGAGAAGGGGGGAAGCCGGCCCGGGCCAAAGGAGAGGCAAACTGCGACAACTGGGGGCCCCCCATCCGAACTGGGCCTTGCTGGGGAGCCTGCCTGGGCACTGCCAGCCCTTGGGGCTCCTCTCGGCACAGCCGGGAGCGGGGAACGCTCAGAGGGCTGCGGGATCCCAGCGCTGGCAGCACTGCCAGGGACTGGGCCCGACTGGGATCGCTCTGGGACTGACTGGGGCTGTACTGGGTTGGTGCTGACATCGCACTGGGATCATTCTGCCATCGCAGGGCAGACTGACCGCACTCATGGACACTGGGATCATACTGGGATTACACTGTGATCATGCTGGGACTGAGTAGGAGCCTGCTGGGGGCAGTTCAGACCATGTTAGGGGCAAATGGGATATACTGGGAGTGACTGGGATGGTGCTGAAGGTGACTGCAGCAGCTCTGAACAACTGGGATCATGCTGGGTGCTACTGGGAGCAACTGGGATTGTGCTGAGGGTGACTGGGAGTAGCTGTGAGTAACAGGGATAACGCTGGGAGCAACTGGGAGTGACTGGCTGCATGCTGGGGGGGATTGGAAACATCGGGGCTTCTACTGGGATCATGCTGGAGGTGACTGGGATCGTACTGGCCGTGAGTGCGAATCACTGAGGCTGACCTGGAGTGGTTGGCAGCAAATGGGATCATGCTGGAAGGAACTGGGGAGGTGCTGGAGGGAACTGGGGTACACTGGGAGATACTGGGAGTGACTGGAATGAAGGTGAGGCTGAAAGAGAGCAACTGGAACCATGCAGAGAAAAACTGGTTTATTCTGGCAGCAACTGGGAGCAACTGGGGCCATATTTGGATCCTACTGGGAGTGACTGGACTAAGCCTGGGAGTATCTGGGAGTGACTGGGAGCAGACCCTGCACATCATCCCCCATACTGGGCCTGACTGGGAGCAAATGGCATCATACTGGGACTGACTGGGTTGATCTCAGAAGCAACTGGAACCGTGCTGGAGGCAGCTGGCACCATACTGGGAGAGACTGGAAGCAAGTGGCATTATACTGGGACCACACTGGTAATGAGGAGGAGTATGCTAGGGGCAACTGGGAGAACTGGGAACACACTGGCTGAAAGTGGGAGGAACTGGGAGCAACTGCCACCGTGCTGGGGGCAAATTGCATCATCATAGGGAACGACTGGGAGTGACTGGGCTCATACTGGAAGCAACTGGGATGCTGCAGAGAGTGAGGGGAAATGACCCTTTTCTCACAGGGAGCAACTGGGATCATCCAGGCACTGAGGGGAAGTGACCAGGATTATACTGGGAGCAACTGGGATGACCCAGGCACTGAGGGGAAGTGACCAGGATTATACTGGGAGCAACTGGGATGATACTGGGAGCAAGTGGGATCCGGCAGAGAGTGAGGGGAAGTGACCAGGCTCTTACTGGGAGTGAGTGGTCTCATACTGGGAGTGCTGAGGAAACTGGATGCACACGGGGCCACCAACTGGGCTCATACTGGGAGTGCTGAGGAAACTGGAAGCACACGGGGGCACCAACTGGGCTCATACTGGGAGTGCTGAGGAGACTGGAAGCACACGGGGGCACCAACTGGGCTCATACTGGGAGTGCTGAGGAAACTGGAAGCACACGGGGGCACCAACTGGGCTCATACTGGGAGTGCTGAGGAAACTGGAAGCACACGGGGGCACCAACTGGGCTCATACTGGGAGTGCTGAGGAGACTGGAAGCACACGGGGGCACCAACTGGGCTCATACTGGGAGTGCTGAGGAAACTGGAAGCACACGGGGGCACCAACTGGGCTCATACTGGGAGTGCTGAGGAGACTGGAAGCACACGGGGGCACCAACTGGGCTCATACTGGGAGTGCTGAGGAAACTGGAAGCACACGGGGGCACCAACTGGGCTCATACTGGGAGTGCTGAGGAAACTGGAAGCACACGGGGGCACCTATCGATGCACGGGCGAGCCCCGATGGAGGGGAGAGAATGATGCATCTGACTCCAGCAGCAGAAGGCTAAATAATGACTTTGTTATTCTGTACTGTACTTGTTGCCTCTAAACTGAATCTGCCTTGCCCTCAGCCTCGCTCACAAGGGCACAGAGCTGCGCTCATCTCCTGACTCTCTCGGGACTGTCTCGTGACAGCCCGACACACACACACCTTCTTGGCCCTGCCAGGCCAAGGCAACAAAACATCCTCGCTCTGGAGAAACCACCTCCACAGTGCACTCTACTGCAGCACCACAGGCGAGATAAGAATTATGTTGTCTGTCTTCCCTGCTCGATTCACAGCTTCTCTCTGTTCAGAGGGCAAGGGAATAGCACAGGGACCAACTGGGCTCAAACTGGGAGTGACTGGGCTGATACTGGGAGCAGCCACTGCCGGCCCCGGGACCCCCCAAAAACACCTCCCGGGGAGCCCCGATGTCCCCCCGAGGGCCATCTGCGGCTGGGCTTTGGAGCCCTGCCAGCTGCAAACATCCCCCCAAAAAACCCCAAAGCCAGGGACCCCCCGGGATCTTTGGGCCGAGCTCCCCCTCCCCAGGCACCTGCGGGATGGGGGGCGATGCTCCCGGGGCTGCGGCGGCTTCAGGGAGCGCCAGGGCCACGAGATTCTCACTCTGCTCTTCTGCTGCTGCTGCTGCTGCTGCTGCTCGGCCTCTTCCTCCCTCCCTCCTCCTCCTCCTGCCCCGTTCCCGAAGGCCGAACCGTGAGGGGAAAGGGGGCAAGGAAAGGGCGGAACCGTGAGGGGAAAGGGGGCAAGGAAAGGGCCGAACCGTGAGGGGAAAGGGGGCAAGGAAAGGGCCGAACCGTGAGGGGAAAGGGGCGGGCTCAGGCCAAGGGCGGCAACTGTGAGGGGACACTCTCGAGGCGGCACTCTGCAAACAGAACTGCACGGGACTGAGCATGGACGGGAGAGAAAGCAGTAAGTCTGAGAGTTTTATTTGCTATCAAATACATCCCACACACCCAGCCCCACACAATCCCCATCCCACCGCTCCAAATTGGGATCCCACCTCTGCCAATCTGCTTTGAACCCCATCTCTCCCTCTCCGCTGTGGAGTCGACACCCTTTGGAGCTGGATTTAGACTTTTTGAGCTGGGAACAAGCAATCTCAGGTGGCGTCGAGCCTTTGTTCAGCAATTCCCTTGCTTTCAGTGGGACTGAGGTGTTCTGAAGCACCTGGTCGATGCCTCCTGGCTTTTGGACTACATAGAGATTGAGAAGAAAAAAAAACATTAAGGCCAAACCAAAAGGACAAGCAGCGAGGTGTGTTCCCATCATGGATCACAGGGAATGTGGGTCAGCAGGGCTGTGCCCAGCGTGGGTCCTGCAGTGGGGGATGGAGCTGGAGCAGCGCACGAAGCTCTTCCCGCACTCGGGGCACTCGCAGGGCTTCCCTCACCGGTGCCTCCGTTGGTGTTGGGTCAAGGTAGAGCTCTGGGAGAAGCTCTTCCCACACTCCCCACACTCGTAGGGCCTCACTCCAGTGTGGATGCGCCGGTGGGTGACGAGGTTGGAGTTGTACCTGAATCCCTTCCCGCAGTCGGGGCACCTGAAGGGCCTCTCCTCTGTGTGAATGCGATAGTGCAGGAGGAGATGGGAGCTGGTCTGAAACTTCTTCCTGCATTTATCACACTCGTAGGGCCTCTCCCCAGTGTGGATGCGCCGGTGGCTGACCAGGGCGCAGTTCTGCCTGAATCCCTTCCCGCAGTCGGGGCAGAGGAATGGCCTCTCCTCTGTGTGAGTCTGATAGTGCTGGAGGAGATTGGAGCTGCTCTGAAACCTCTTCCCACACTTGGAACACTCGTAGGGGTTCTCCCCAGTGTGGATCCTCTGGTGACTGATCAGATTGGAGCTGTGGCTGAAGCTCTTCCCACACTCCCCACACTCGTAGGGTCTCTCCCCAGTGTGGCTCCTCTGGTGGCTGATCAGGTGGGAGCTGCTTCTGAAGCTCTTCCCACACTCCCCACACTCGTAGGGCCTCTCCCCAGTGTGGATCCTCAGGTGCTTGCTCAGGTGGGAGCTGTCTCTGAAGCTCTTCCCACACTCCCCACACTTGTAGGGCCGCTCCTCTGTGTGGATCCTCTGGTGGCTGATCAGGTGGGAGCTGCTTCTGAAGCTCTTCCCACACTCCCCACACTCATAGGGCCTCTCCCCGCTGTGAATTTTCTGGTGTTTCATCAGGTTGGAGCTCAGGCTGAAGCTCTTCCCACACTCCCCACACTCGTAGGGTCTCTCCCCAGTGTGGCTCCTCTTGTGCCTGATCAGGTCGGATCTCCACCTGAAGCTCTTCCCACACTCCTCGCACGTGTGGGGCTTCTCCCCATCACGGAGCTGCTCACGGACCACCAGCTGCGAGCTCTGGCTCCATCTGCGGCCGCCTTCCCGGCCCAGGCTGGCTCTTTCCCCCTCAGATCCCCGCCAGCTGCGTTTGCAGCCCCTCCTCGTGCGGCATCTCCGGGGCTTTTCCTCCCCGTTGGCTTCCTGCGCCGTGGAGCCGCTCAAAACGGCCTCTGCCACCAGCTTCTGCCGCGGGGATTTGTCCTCCCTGCTCTCCATGCTCAGCTCCTGCTCTGGGGGAGGAAGGACAAGGACAGGATGGCATTTGCCTCCGGGCCACAGGCAAGGCCAAGGAGATGCCCCCAGGCTGTCCTGCAGCCGGGGCCCTGCTGGGCTGGGAGATGGAGCAGCACAGAGGCCAAAGGGGCACTGACTTCCTCCTCACCTGCCTCCGTCTCCCGGGGCATCCTCCTCTTCCTCACAGCCTCCCGGGGGTTGGGAATGGGAGATCCTGGTTTGGGGAAAACAAGGGATGAGCACGTTGAGATTGAAGGTCCCTCTGCCCGAGTCCATCTCCAGAACTCACCGGCCATCGGGGCTCCAGAAAAACCTCCCAAACACCGAGGTTCAGCCCTAAAAAGCCTCCCAGGAATTCCCCATCCCTGCTCCCTCCCCTCTGCTGTTGGGGTTCCCCCGGCCCAGCTGCTGGGGTCACGCTGGCATTGGGGTCCCCCTTGTCCTCGGTGCCCGCCCTCCCCAGGCTGCTGGCAGTGCCAGCAATGCCAAAAGCTGCCCCCTCTTCGCTCTGCCCATTCAGGGCTGCCGGGGCTTTTCGGGCTCCCTTCTGGGCTCCCTTCTCCCCTCCTGCTCTGCTCCGGGCTGCAGGGGCTCCAAGGAGTCCCCCCTGCCCCTCTCCAGCCTCTGCAGGCTCCCGCCCATGGCGGCGCTCCCCCCTCTCTGGGCTCCCCGCTTTGGGCTCCTGGGGGACACAGGGCTCTGCTCCTCCAGGCTGCCTCTGCCGCCAGCCGCCACCGCCACCCCCCGATGTCCCCCCGAGGGGCCTTTTCCGCTCAGCCTCGCACTTCTTCATTCTCCAAACATCCCCCCAAAAAAACCCACCCCAGCCCAGGGACCCCCGGGATATCTGGGCCGAGCTCCCCCTCCCCGCTCACCTGCGCCATGGGGGCGATGATCCCACAGGTGGGGGCTGCGAATGCACGGAGGGCTCGGCCGCGTGCTTCCTCCTGCTCAGCCTGGACCCGCCTTTGGCCCTCCTCTTCCTCTTCCTCCCGCTCCTCCTCCTCCTCCTCCTCCTCCCTGTGCCCGCCTCTCCGTCCTCCTCCTTCATCGCTGCCCTTGGCTCCCTCCTCCTCCTCCCGCAGCAGCAGCGACCCCCTCGCTGCCCCGTTCCCGGAGCCCTCGCAGCCCGCGGCAGGAGCGGGGCTGGAGCCGGCACAGCTCGGCACGGGCAGCGCGGGGCTCTCGGCTGCTCCCGGCCGCTGCGGAGAAGGGGGGAAGCCGGCCCGGGCCAAAGGAGAGGCAAACTGCGACAACTGGGGGCCCCCCATCCAAACTGGGCCTTGCTGGGGAGCCTGCCTGGGCACTGCCAGCCCTTGGGGCTCCTCTCGGCACAGCCGGGAGCGGGGAACGCTCAAAGGAAGCAGTGGCAGGAGTGACCCCCACAGCCCCCGAGCAGGCCAAGCAGACCCCGAGCCCGTCTCGTCCATCCCTGCTTGCACACTTTCAGAACACGCAATTCCTTTATCACAAGACCTCTGTCAATGCTCATCTCCCGCCTTCGCGCGGCTCGCACCCCCCGCCCCCGAACAGAACTCGCGCTCGGTCTCATTCCCGGAACGCAAGGAAAATTCCGAACATATTTCCCGACACGGCAAGAGTTCCTTTCTTCCCAGAGGGAGCGGCGAAGGACTGCTCTCACCTGCAGAGACGCTGACAGGGCCGGCAGAAAGCGGGGACGCGGCCCGAGCTGGAAGCTGCTCCGGGTCGCAGCCTCCGGAGGAGCCGACACCGGAATCGTTCCCGAGAAAAGCACCGGGCGCTGCGGAAGGGAAGGAACTCTCAGGGGAGCCCGACACTGCCACGGAAAAGGACGGTGACTCGGGAGGCATTGCTTGGATTTCAAGGGTCTGAGCAAGGTACTTTGTTCTGTTGTTTGGAAATGTCTGTGTTACAGTCAGTTTGTTTAAAACACTCTAACAAAGCCCGGGAAACAGGCACGAGTCTGCTCCCTGCCTCGTCCTTTTGGAGAGAGAACAGATTATAGATTTTTCTAGCTCATTTGATCCCAAAAAACAAAGGTAAAAGCAGACTGCAAGTCTATATTTTGAGTGTTTGCTTTTACCCAGACTATTAAGACTTTCAGTTTATTTTTTGAGATATCTGAACGTCCTTTATCCTGTAATATTTTCTGAATCTGGTAAAAAACGTCCCATTCTGTTTTAGATAACTGATTTCCCATTTTTGTCACCCAGGAAGCCCCTAGACAAAGATTACTTACAAAGACATCAGATGCAGACAAAGAGGGGATGATACATTCCTCCTGTTTAACAACCTGGGCCTCCGCTGCCCGAGTTTTTCCAAGATTTCCTTTTCTATCCTAGTCTCACGTTCTGCTCACAGAGGGGCAGCGCTTGGCGTGGCCGTTTATACACAGACACGAGCGGAACGGGGCCACGCCTGAACAGCGCCGTGAGCTGTTCATTTCAGCAGCAGCAGCCCCAGTGCAGGGCTCTGGCAATGCATCCATGCCAGCAGCTCGCTGTCCACACAGCAGCCCCAGGAAACTTCATGTCTCAACACACTCTAAGACAGTCTCAGGCCCAGTTTCAGCCAATTCCATCGAGCAAAAGCATATTGACAGTAGTTCTGTCCAGCCACATGGAGCTTTGGTTAAAACAGTAGCAGCTTTTTCTCTCATACGATGGCTCATTTCTAAGAGAAAAAGCACAGAGCCCCATTCATATTTGACCTTCTAAATATTTACTAAAATAGACTTTTTGCAACTTAGAAAGTCAAACTGCACAGCTTTATTGTTCTAGTTCTCATGTATTGGCTACTGCCAATATATCTTTTCTGCTGCTTTAGCATTTCACTATCCTTACTGTCTCTGAGGCCTTTCTTTTTCCCAACTGTCCTAAAATCCTCGAATCCCATGGATTCCCACAATTGCCCCTCTCAGGCCAAGGGCGGAACCACACTGGGAGTGAGTAGGACTATGCTAGGGGTAGCTGGGAGAACTGGGAACACAATGGATGAAACTGGGAGCAACGGGGATCTTCCTGGCAGCAAATTGTGTCATCATAGGGAACCACTGGGAGACTGGGCTCATACTGGGAGCAGCCACTGCCGGCCCCGGGACCCCCCGATGTCCCCCCGAGGGCCATCTGCGGCTGGGCTTGGGAGCCCTGCCAGCTGCAAACATCCCCCCAAAAAACCCCAAAGCCAGGGACCCCCCGGGATCTTTGGGCCGAGCTCCCCCTCCCCGGGCACCTGCGGGATGGGGGGCGATGCTCCCGGGGCTGCGGCGGCTTCAGGGAGCGCCAGCGCCACCAGATTCTCCCTCTGCTCTTCTGCTGCTGCTGCTGCTGCTGCTGCTCGGCCTCTTCCTCCCTCCCTCCTCCTCCTCCTGCCCCGTTCCCGAAGGCCGAACCGTGAGGGGAAAGGGGGCGAGGAAAGGGCCGAACCGTGAGGGGAAAGGGGGCGAGGAAAGGGCGGGAACCGTGAGGGGAAAGGGGGCAAGGAAAGGGCCGAACCGTGAGGGGAAAGGGGGCGAGGAAAGGGCGGGAACCGTGAGGGGAAAGGGGGCAAGGAAAGGGCCGAACCGTGAGGGGAAAGGGGCGGGCTCAGGCCGAGGGCGGCAACTGTGAGGGGACACTCTGGGAGGCCGCACTCTGCAAACAGAACTGCACGGGACTGAGCATGGACGGGAGAGAAAGCAGTAAGTCTGAGAGTTTTATTTGCTATCAAATACATGCTACACCCCCAGCCCCACGCAATCCCCATCCCACCGTTCCAAATTGGGATCCCAGCTCTGCCAATCTGCTTTGAACCCCATCTCTCCCTCTCCGCTGTGGAGTCGACACCCTTTGGAGTTGGATTTAGACTTTTTGAGCTGGGAACAAGCAATCTCAGGTGGCGTCGAGCCTTTATTCAACAATTGAGTTGTTTTCAGTGGGACTGAGGTGTTCTGAAGCAACTGGTCAATGCCTCCTGGCTTTTGGACTGCATAGAGATTGAGAAGAGAAAAAAACATTAAGGCCAAACCAAAAAGTGGAGCAGCCAGATGTACTTCCAGCATGGATCACAGGGAATGTGGGTCAGCAGGGCTGTGCCCAGCGTGGGTCCTGCAGTGGGGGATGGAGCTGGAGCAGCGCACGAAGCTCTTCCCGCACTCGGGGCACTCGCAGGGCTTCCCTCACCGGTGCCCCCGTTGGTGTTGGGTCAAGGTAGAGCTCTGGGAGAAGCTCTTCCCACACTCCCCACACTCGTAGGGCCTCTCCCCGGTGTGGATGCGCCGGTGCCTGACGAGGTTGGAGTTGTGCTTGAATCCCTTCCCGCAGTCGGGGCACCTGAAGGGCCTCTCCTCTGTGTGAATGCGATAGTGCTGCAGGAGATGGGAGCTGCTCTGAAACCTCTTCCTGCATTTATCACACTCGTAGGGCCTCTCCCCAGTGTGGATGCGCCGGTGCGTGACAAGGGTGGAGTTGCGCTTGAATCCCTTCCCGCAGTCGGGGCACCTGAAGGGCCTCTCCTCTGTGTGAATGCGATAGTGCCGGAGGAGATTGGAGCTGGTCTGAAACCTCTTCCTGCATTTATCACACTCGTAGGGCCTCTCCCCAGTGTGGATGCGCCGGTGGCTGACCAGGTTGCCGTTCTGGCTGAATCCCTTCCCGCAGTCAGGGCAGAGGAATGGCCTCTCCTCAGTGTGACTCTGATAGTGCTGGAGGAGATTGGAGCTGCTCTGAAACCTCTTCCCACACTTGGAACACTCGTAGGGCCTCTCCCCAGTGTGGATCCTCTGGTGCTTGATCAGATTGGAGCTCTGTCTGAAGCTCTTCCCACACTCCCCACACTCGTAGGGCCGTTCCCCAGTGTGGATCCTCTGGTGGATGATCAGATTGGAGCTCTGTCTGAAGCTCTTCCCACACTCCCCACACTCGTAGGGTTTCTCCCCAGTGTGGCTCCTCTTGTGCAGGATCAGCTCGGAGCTCCGGCTGAATCTCTTCCCACACTCCCCACACTCGTAGGGCCGTTCCCCAGTGTGGATTCTCTCGTGCCTGATCAGGTGGGAGCTCCGGCTGAATCTCATCCCACACTCCCCACACTCGTGGGGTCTCTCCCCAGTGTGGATCCTCTGGTGGATGATCAGGTGGTTGTTCCTACTGAAGCTCTTCCCACACTCCTCGCACGTGTGGGGCTTCTCCCCATCACGGAGCTGCTCACGGACCACCAGCTGCGAGCTCTGGCTCCATCTGCGGCCGCCTTCCCGGCCCAGGCTGGCTCTTTCCCCCTCAGATCCCCGCCAGCTGCGTTTGCAGCCCCTCCTCGTGCGGCATCTCCGGGGCTTTTCCTCCCCGTTGGCTTCCTGCGCCGTGGAGCCGCTCAAAACGGCCTCTGCCACCAGCTTCTGCCGCGGGGATTTGTCCTCCCTGCTCTCCATGCTCAGCTCCTGCTCTGGGGGAGGAAGGACAAGGACAGGATGGCATTTGCCTCCGGGCCACAGGCAAGGCCAAGGAGATGCCCCCAGGCTGTCCTGCAGCCGGGGCCCTGCTGGGCTGGGAGATGGAGCAGCACAGAGGGCAAAGGGGCACTGACTTCCTCCTCACCTGCCTCCGTCTCCCGGGGCATCCTCCTCTTCCTCACAGCCTCCCAGGGGTTGGGAATGGGAGATCCTGGTTTGGGGAAAACAAGGGATGAGCACGGTGAGTTTGAAGGTCCGTCTGCCCGAGTCCATCTCCAGAAGTCACCTGGGATCTGGGCTCCAGAAAAACCTCCCAAACACCGAGGTTCAGCCCTAAAAAGCCTCCCAGGAATTCCCCGTCCCTGCTCCCTCCCCTCTGCTGTTGGGGTTCCCCCTGGCCCAGCTGCTGGGGTCACGCTGGCATTGGGGTCCCCCTTGTCCTCGGTGCCCGCCCTCCCCAGGCTGCTGGCAGTGCCAGCAATGCCAAAAGCTGCCCCCTCTTCGCTCTGCCCATTCAGGGCTGCCGGGGCTTTTCGGGCTCCCTTCTGGGCTCCCTTCTCCCCTCCTGCTCTGCTCCGGGCTGCAGGGGCTCCAAGGAGTCCCCCCTGCCCCTCTCCAGCCTCTGCAGGCTCCCGCCCATGGCGGCGCTCCCCCCTCTCTGGGCTCCCCGCTTTGGGCTCCTGGGGGACACAGGGCTCTGCTCCTCCAGGCTGCCTCTGCCGCCAGCCGCCACCGCCACCCCCCGATGTCCCCCCGAGGGGCCTTTTCCGCTCAGCCTCGCACTTCTTCATTCTCCAAACATCCCCCCAAAAAAACCCACCCCAGCCCAGGGACCCCCGGGATATCTGGGCCGAGCTCCCCCTCCCCGCTCACCTGCGCCATGGGGGCGATGATCCCACAGGTGGGGGCTGCGAATGCACGGAGGGCTCGGCCGCGTGCTTCCTCCTGCTCAGCCTGGACCCGCCTTTGGCCCTCCTCTTCCTCTTCCTCCCGCTCCTCCTCTGCCATCCCCCCGCCTCCTCCTCCTCCTCCTCCTCCTCCCTGTGCCCGCCTCTCCGTCCTCCTCCTTCATCGCTGCCCTTGGCTCCCTCCTCCTCCTCCCGCAGCAGCAGCGACCCCCTCGCTGCCCCGTTCCCGGAGCCCTCGCAGCCCGCGGCAGGAGCGGGGCTGGAGCCGGCACAGCTCGGCACGGGCAGCGCGGGGCTCTCGGCTGCTCCCGGCCGCTGCGGAGAAGGGGGGAAGCCGGCCCGGGCCAAAGGAGAGGCAAACTGCGACAACTGGGGGCCCCCCATCCAAACTGGGCCTTGCTGGGGAGCCTGCCTGGCCACTGCCAGCCCTTGGGGCTCCTCTCGGCACAGCCGGGAGCGGGGAACGCTCAGAGGGCTGCGGGATCCCAGCGCTGGCAGCACTGCCAGGGACTGGGCTCCACTGGGATCGCTCTGGGATCATACTTGGAGTGGCTGGGACTATAGTGGGTTTGTACTGCCATAATGGCATCATACTGGGGTCATGCTAGGGTTGTACTGGGTTTGCCCTGACTTCATACTGGGATCTTACTGCCATGCCAGGGCAGACTGGGATCCCACTGATGGAGTCTGGGGTCATACTGGGACTGAATAGGAGCCTGCTGGGGGCAGTTCAGACCATGTTAGGGGAAAATGGGATCTACTGGGAGTGACTGGGATGATGATGAGCGCAACTGGGAGCTACTGTAAGCAACTGGGATCATGCTGGGTGCTACTGGGAGGTACTGGGAGTGACTGGCTGCATGCTGGGGGGGATTGGAAACATCGGGGCTTCTACTGGGATCGTGCTGGAGGTGACTGGGATCGTACTGGCCGTGAGTGCGAATCACTGAGGCTGACCTGGAGTGGTTGGCAGCAAATGGGATCATGCTGGAAGGAACTGGGGAGGTGCTGGAGGGAACTGGGGTACACTGGGAGATACTGGGAGTGACTGCAATGAAGGTGAGGCTGAAAGAGAGCAACTGGAACCATGCAGAGAAAAACTGGTTTATTCTGGCAGCAACTGGGAGCAACTGGGGCCATATTTGGATCCTACTGGCAGTGACTGGACTAAGCCTGGTAGTATCTGGGAGTGACTGGGAACAGACCCTGCACATCATCCCCCATACTGGGCCTGACTGGGAGCAAATGGCATCATACTGGGACTGACTGGGTTCATCTAGGAAGCAACTGGAACCGTGCTGGAGGCAGCTGGGACCATACTGGGAGAGACTGGAAGCAAGTGGCATTATACTGGGACCTCACTGGTAATGAGGAGGAGTATGCTAGGGGCAACTGGGAGTACTGGGAACACGCTGGATGAAAGTGGGAGGAACTGGCAGCAACTGCCACCGTGCTGGGGGCAAATTGCATCATCATAGGGAACGACTGGGAGTGACTGGGCTCATACTGGAAGCAACTGGGATGCTGCAGAGAGTGAGGGGAAATGACCCTTTTCTCACAGGGAGCAACTGGGATCATCCAGGCACTGAGGGGAAGTGACCAGGATTATACTGGGAGCAACTGGGATGACCCAGGCACTGAGGGGAAGTGACCAGGATTATACTGGGAGCAACTGGGATGATACTGGGAGCAAGTGGGATCCGGCAGAGAGTGAGGGGAAGTGACCAGGCTCTTACTGGGAGTGAGTGGTCTCATACTGGGAGTGCTGAGGAAACTGGAAGCACACGGGGGCACCTATCGATGCACGGGCGAGCCCCGATGGAGGGGAGAGAATGATGCATCTGACTCCAGCAGCAGAAGGCTAAATAATGACTTTGTTATTCTGTACTGTACTTGTTGCATCCAAACTGAATCTGCCTTGCCCTCAGCCTCGCTCACAAGGGCACAGAGCTGCGCTCATCTCCTGACTCTCTCGGGACTGTCTCGTGACAGCCCGACACACACACACCTTCTTGGCCCTGCCAGGCCAAGGCAACAAAACATCCTCGCTCTGGAGAAACCACCTCCACAGTGCACTCTACTGCAGCACCACAGGCGAGATAAGAATTATGTTGTCTGTCTTCCCTGCTCGATTCACAGCTTCTCTCTGTTCAGAGGGCAAGGGAATAGCACAGGGACCAACTGGGCTCAAACTGGGAGTGACTGGGCTGATACTGGGAGCAGCCACTGCCGGCCCCGGGACCCCCCAAAAACACCTCCCGGGGACCCCCCGATGTCCCCCCGAGGGCCATCTGCGGCTGGGCTTTGGAGCCCTGCCAGCTGCAAACATCCCCCCAAAAAACCCCAAAGCCAGGGACCCCCCGGGATCTTTGGGCCGAGCTCCCCCTCCCCGGGCACCTGCGGGATGGGGGGCGATGCTCCCGGGGCTGCGGCGGCTTCAGGGAGCGCCAGGGCCACCAGATTCTCCCTCTGCTCTTCTGCTGCTGCTGCTGCTGCTGCTGCTGCTCGGCCTCTTCCTCCCTCCCTCCTCCTCCTCCTGCCCCGTTCCCGAAGGCCGAACCGTGAGGGGAAAGGGGGCAAGGAAAGGGCGGAACCGTGAGGGGAAAGGGGGCAAGGAAAGGGCGGAACCGTGAGGGGAAAGGGGGCAAGGAAAGGGCCGAACCGTGAGGGGAAAGGGGGCAAGGAAAGGGCCGAACCGTGAGGGGAAAGGGGGCGAGGAAAGGGCGGAACCGTGAGGGGAAAGGGGGCAAGGAAAGGACGGGAACCGTGAGGGGAAAGGGGGCGAGGAAAGGGCGGGAACCGTGAGGGGAAAGGGGGCAAGGAAAGGGCGGGAACCGTGAGGGGAAAGGGGGCGAGGAAAGGGCGGAACCGTGAGGGGAAAGGGGGCAAGGAAATGGCCGAACCGTGAGGGGAAAGGGGCGGGCTCAGGCCAAGGGCGGCAACTGTGAGGGGACACTCTGGGAGGCCGCACTCTGCAAACAGAACTGCACGGGACTGAGCATGGACGGGAGAGAAAGCAGTAAGTCTGAGAGTTTTATTTGCTATCAAATACATCTCACACCCCCAGCCCCACGCAATCCCTGTCCCTCCGCACTAAACTGGGATCCCACTTGTCCCAGTGTTATTCTAACCCCACGTCACCCTGGTGGCTTTGGAGTCGAGTGACTTTGTTGTGGGATTGAGTTGTTTGAGGTGGGAAGAAGCAAATCTCTGCTGCTATTGAGCCTTAATTCAACAATTGAGTTGTTTTCAGTGGGACTGAGTTTTTCTGAAGTAACAGATCCATCCCACTTGGCGTTTGGACTGCAAAGATTGAGAAGAGAAAAAAACATTAAGGCCAAACCAGAAAGTGGAGCAGCCAGGTGTGCTCCCATCATGGATCACAGGGAATGTGGGTCAGCAGGGCTGTGCCCAGCGTGGGTCCTGCAGTGGGGGATGGAGCTGGAGCAGCGCACGAAGCTCTTCCCGCACTCGGGGCACTCGCAGGGCTTCCCTCACCGGTGCCTCCGTTGGTGTCGGGTCAAGGTAGAGCTGCTGGAGAAGCTCTTCCCACACTCCCCACACTCGTAGGGCCTCTCCCCGGTGTGGATGCGCTGGTGGACGACGAGGTTGGAGTTCTGCTTGAATCCCTTCCCGCAGTCGGGGCACCTGAAGGGCCTCTCCTCTCTGTGAATGCGATAGTGCAGGAGGAGACTGGAGCTGGTCTGAAACCTCTTCCTGCATTTATCACACTCGTAGGGCCTCTCCCCAGTGTGGATGCGCCGGTGGGTGACCAGGGTGCCGTTCTGCCTGAATCCCTTCCCGCAGTCGGGGCAGAGGAATGGCCTCTCCTCTGTGTGACTCTGATAGTGCTGGAGGAGACTGGAGCTGGTCTGAAACCTCTTTCCACACTTGGAACACTCGTAGGGCCTCTCCCCAGTGTGGATCCTCTGGTGCTTGATCAGACCGGAGCTCTCTCTGAAGCTCTTCCCACACTCCCCACACTCGTAGGGTTTCTCCCCAGTGTGGATTCTCTGGTGGCTGATGAGACTGGAGCTCTGTGTGAAGCTCTTCCCACACTCCCCACACTCGTAGGGCCGTTCCCCAGTGTGGATCACTTGGTGGCTGATCAGGTGAGAGCTCCGTTTGAAGCTCATCCCACACTCCCCACACTCGTAGGGTTTCTCCCCAGTGTGGATTCTCTGGTGGCTGATGAGACTGGAGCTCTGTGTGAAGCTCTTCCCACACTCCCCACACTCGTAGGGCCTCTCCCCAGTGTGGATCCTCAGGTGCTTGCTCAGGTGGGAGCTGTCTCTGAAGCTCTTCCCACACTCCCCACACTCGTAGGGCCTCTCCTCTGTGTGAATCCTCTGGTGGCTGATCAGGTGGGACCTCTGTCTGAAGCTCTTCCCACATTTCCCACACTCATAGGGCCTCTCCCCACTGTGAATTTTCTGGTGCCTGATCAGGCTGGAGCTCAGGCTGAAGCCCTTCCCACACTCCCCACACTCGTAGGGTCTCTCCCCAGTGTGGATCCTCTGGTGTCTGATCAGGTGGGAGTTCCACCTGAAGCCCTTCCCACACTCCTCGCACGTGTGGGGCTTCTCCCCATCACGGAGCTGCTCACGGACCACCAGCTGCGAGCTCTGGCTCCATCTGCGGCCGCCTTCCCGGCCCAGGCTGGCTCTTTCCCCCTCAGATCCCCGCCAGCTGCGTTTGCAGCCCCTCCTCGTGCGGCATCTCCGGGGCTTTTCCTCCCCGTTGGCTTCCTGCGCCGTGGAGCCGCTCAAAACGGCCTCTGCCACCAGCTTCTGCCGCGGGGATTTGTCCTCCCTGCTCTCCATGCTCAGCTCCTGCTCTGGGGGAGGAAGGACAAGGACAGGATGGCATTTGCCTCCGGGCCACAGGCAAGGCCAAGGAGATGCCCCCAGGCTGTCCTGCAGCCGGGGCCCTGCTGGGCTGGCAGATGGAGCAGCACAGAGGCCAAAGGGGCACTGACTTCCTCCTCACCTGCCTCCGTCTCCTGGGGCATCCTCCTCTTCCTCACAGCCTCCCAGGGGTTGGGAATGGGAGATCCTGGTTTGGGGAAAACAAGGTATGAGCACGTTGAGATTGAAGGTCCCTCTGCCCAAGTCCATCCCCAGAACTCACCTGGGATCTGGGCTCCAGAAAAACCTCCCAAACACCGAGGTTCAGCCCTAAAAAGCCTCCCAGGAATTCCCCGTCCCTGCTCCCCTCCCCTCTGCTGTTGGGGTTCCCCCTGGCCCAGCTGCTGGGGTCACGCTGGCATTGGGGTCCCCCTTGTCCTCGGTGCCCGCCCTCCCCAGGCTGCTGGCAGTGCCAGCAATGCCAAAAGCTGCCCCCTCTTCGCTCTGCCCATTCAGGGCTGCCGGGGCTTTTCGGGCTCCCTTCTGGGCTCCCTTCTCCCCTCCTGCTCTGCTCCGGGCTGCAGGGGCTCCAAGGAGTCCCCCCTGCCCCTCTCCAGCCTCTGCAGGCTCCCGCCCATGGCGGCGCTCCCCCCTCTCTGGGCTCCCCACTTTGGGCTCCTGGGGGACACAGGGCTCTGCTCCTCCAGGCTGCCTCTGCCGCCAGCCGCCACCGCCACCCCCCGATGTCCCCCCGAGGGGCCTTTTCCGCTCAGCCTCGCACTTCTTCATTCTCCAAACATCCCCCCAAAAAAACCCACCCCAGCCCAGGGACCCCCGGGATATCTGGGCCGAGCTCCCCCTCCCCGCTCACCTGCGCCATGGGGGCGATGATCCCACAGGTGGGGGCTGCGAATGCACGGAGGGCTCGGCCGCGTGCTTCCTCCTGCTCAGCCCGGACCCGCCTTTGGCCCTCCTCTTCCTCTTCCTCCCGCTCCTCCTCTGCCATCCCCCCGCCTCCTCCTCCTCCTCCCCCCTCACCCCACCTCCTTCTCCTCTTCAACCCCTCCTCCTCCTCCCTCTCCCCTCTATTCCATCCCTCCTCCTTCTCCTCCCTGTCCCCGCCTCCTTCCCATTTTTCCAGCCCTTCTCGCGGTCCTTTTCCCCGCCTCTTCCATTCCATCCCAGTTTGTCCAGTCTCGGTCCATGTGATCCCAGTGTGTTGGATCCTAATCCATATAAACTGAGAACCAGTTCATCCCAGTCTGTGTGGTCCCACCCTATAGGATCCCAATCCACAGCGTCCCAGTCCATACAGTCCCATATTTTATCCCAGCCCAGTTTATCCCAGTCCATCCCATCCCAGTCCGGGTTATCCCAGTCCATCGCATCCCAGTCAGGGTTATCCCAGCCCAGTTTATCCCAGTCCATCGCATCCCAGTCCATAGGATCCCAGTCCATCGCATTCCAGTCAGGGTTATCCCGGTCCAGTTTATCCCAGTTGCATGTAATCCCAGTCCAGTTTATCCCAGTTCCGTAGGATCCCAGTCCAGTTTATCCCAGTTCCGTAGGATCCCAGTTCCGTAGGATCTCAGTTCCATAGGATCCCAGTCCCATAAGATCCCAGTCCAGTTTATCCCAGTCCAGTAAAATCCCAGTCCATTCCATCCCAGTGCATAGGATCCCAGTTCCATATGATCCCAGTCCAGTTTATCCCAGTTCCATATGATCCCAGTCCAGTTTATCCCAGTTCCATAGGATCCCAGTCCAGTTTATCCCAGTCCAGTTTATCCCAGTTCCATAGGATCCCAGTCCAGTTTGTCCCAGTTCCATAGGATCCCAGTCCAGTTGATCCCAGTCCAGTTTATCCCAGTTCCATAGGATCCCAGTCCAGTTTATCCCAGTTCCATAGGATCCCAGTCCATAGGATCCCAGTCCATAGGATCCCAGTCCAGTTTATCCCAGTTCCATAGGATCCCAGTTCCATAGGATCCCAGTCTATGTTATCCCAGTCCAGTTTATCCCAGTCCATAGCATCCCAGTCCGGGTTGTCCCAGTCCAGTTTAACCCAGTCCACAGGATCCCAGTTCCATAGGATCCCAGTCCAGTTTATCCCAGTGCATAGGATCCCAGTTCCATATAATCCCAGTCTGGGTTATCCCAGTTCCATATAATCCCAGTCCGGGTTATCCCAGTCTGGGTTATCCCAGTCCATAGCATCCCAGTCTCTCAGGCATCATGGGGAACTGGGATAACTGGGGAGCACGGGATAACGGGGAAACTGGGATTAGGGGGGAACTGGGATAACGGGGAGAGTGGGATAATTGGGAACTGGGATAACTGGGAGAGTGTGATAATTGGGAACTGGGATAATGGGGAACTGGGATTACTGGGAGAGTGGGATAATGGGGAACTGGGTTAATAGGGAGAGTGGGATAATGGGGAACTGGGATTACTGGGAGAGTGGGATAACGGGGCGAAACTGGGATAACTGGGATAATGGGGAGAGTGGGATAACGGGGCGAAACTGGGATAATGGGGGGAACTGGAGTAACTGGGATAATGGGAATTCTGGGATAATGGGGAAACTGGGATAATGGGGAACAGGATAATGGGGAACTGGGATAATGGGGGGAACTGGGATAATGGGGGGAACTGGGATAACTGGGATAATGGGGAGAGTGGGATAACGGGGCGAAACTGGGATAACGGGGATAATGGGGAACTGGGGTAACTGGGATAATGGGAATTCTGGGATAATGGGGAACTGGGATAATGGGGAACAGGATGATGGGGAACTGGGATAATGGGGGGAACTGGGATAATGGGGGGAACTGGGATAACTGGGATAATGGGGAGAGTGGGGTAATGGGGAACTGGGATAACGGGGAGCTGGGATAATGGGGGGAACTGGGATAATGGGGGGAACTGGGATAACTGGGATAATGGGGAGAGTGGGGTAATGGGGAACTGGGATAATGGGGAGCTGGGATAATGGGGGGAACTGGAGTAACTGGGATAATGGGGGGAACTGGGATAATGGGGAGAGTGGGATAATGGGGATAATGGGAGTACTGGGATAACGGGAAAATGGAGAATATCAGAATAATGGGAATTTCGGGATGATGAGGAAATTCCAGGATAACGGGAATTTTGGGCTAAAGGGAATGTTGGGATAACGAGGAAATTCCAGGATAACAGGAATCTTGGGATGATGGGAATTTTGAGATAAAGGGAATTTTGGGATAAAGGGAATTTCGGGATATCAAAAATTTCAGGATAACGGGAATCTTGGGATAACGGGAATTTTGAGATAAAGGCAATCCCGGGCTAACAGAAATCCCGATCCCCGTCCCGCTTCGGGAATTTTTTTTTTTTTTTTTGGGAATTTTTTTTGGGGGGGGGAGGGGCGCGCGGCGGGGTGGGGGAGGGGCGCGGGCGGCGTCGCGCGCTCGGGGCGGGAGCGGCGGCGGCGGCGGCGGCGACCCCTCCCCCACCCCCCCCCCAAAAAATCAAAAAATAAAAAAAAAAATCGGGGAAGAGGAGACCCCCCCCCCCCCCCACTGGCGGGACCCCTCCCCCTCCCGCATTCCCAGGATTCCCGACATTCCCAGGATTCCCGACATTCCCAGGATTCCCGGCGCTCCCGGCCCGGCAGGTGATGGGGACGGGGCCGGGGGGGATTTTTGGTTTTTTTTTTTTTGGGGGGGGCCCGGCCTGGGGGGGGTGGGGGAGGGGGGGGTCCCTCAAGGTCACGGGGGGGAGGGGCCGGGCCGGGGGGGGAGGGGGTTTGGGGGGGATTCGGGGGGATTTTAGGGGATTTGGGGCGATTTGGGGGAGATTTTGGGGGAATTTTAGGGGATTTGGGGGGGATTTGGGGGAATATTAGGGGAATTGGAGGGGATTTGGGGGGAATTAGGGGGGAATTGGGGGAGATTTTTGGGGAATTTTGGGGGATTTGGGGGAATTTTAGGGGATTTAGGGGGAATTTTAGGGGATTTGGGGGAGATTTTGGTGAATTTTAGGGGATTTTGGGGGAATTCGGGGGAATTTTGGGAAATTTTAGGGGATTTTGGGGGGATTTTGGGGGAATTCGGGGGAATTTGAGGGGATTTGGGGGGGATTTTGGGGAAATTTGGGGGAGAGTTTGGGGAATTTGAGGGGATTTGAGAGGATTTGGGGGGGATTTTGGGGAAATTTGGGGGAGAGTTTGGGGAATTTGAGGGGATTTGAGAGGATTTGGGGGGGATTTTGGGGAATTTGAGGGGATTTGGGGGGGATTTTGTGAAATTTTGGGGGAATTTGAGGGGGATTTTGGGGGAATTCGGGGGAATTTTAGAGGATTTGGGGGGGAATTTGGGAAACTTGGGGGGAATTGGGGGAGATTTTTTTTGGAATTTAGGAGATTGGGGGGGATTTGGGGAAATTTGGGGGAGATTTTGGGGAATTTCAGAGGATTTGGGGGAAATTCGGGGGAATTTGGGGGGGATTTTGGGACATTTGGGGGAATTTTAGGGGATTTGGGGGAAATTCAGGGCGTCTTGGGGGAATTTTGGGGGTCTTGATTTTTTCTGGGGGGTCCTGGGTGAGGTTTTGGGGTCTTGAGGGTTTTTTAGGGGATTTTTTGGGGGGATTTAGGGGGTCCTTGGGGGTCTTGGAAGGTCTGGGAGGGTTTGGGGAGTCTTGGGGGATTTTGGGGGACATTTTGGGGGGGGTTATGGAGGTCCTGGGGGGATTTTGGGGGTCTTGGGGGGAATTTTGGGGGTTTGGGGGGGTCCTGAATGGATTTTGGGGTCTCAGAGAATTTTGAGGAGGGGTCTCATTGAATTTTGGGGATTTTGGGGGTCTCAGGAGGGATTTTGGGGGTCTTGCGGGGAATTTGGGGGTCTCGGGGGGGGTGGGTCCTGAATGGATTTTGGGGTCTCAGAGGATTTTGGGGAGGGGTCTCATTGAATTTTGGGGATTTTGGGGGCATCTCAGGAGGGATTTTGGGGGTCTCGGGGGGGTCCTGAATGGATTTTGTTGTCACTGAATTTTGGGGAGGGGTCTCACTGAATTTTGAGGATTTTGGGGGGTCTCAGGAGGGATTTTGGGGGTCTCAGGGGGGTCTCGATGGATTTTGGGGTCTCATTGAATTTTGGGGAGGGGTCTCATTAAATTTTGGGGGATCTCAGAAGGGATTTTGGGGGTCTTGGAGGGGGAATTTTGGGGAGGGATCTTGGGGGGGTCTCGATGGATTTTGGGGTCTTAGAAAATTTTGGGGAGGGGTCTCATTGAATTTTGGGGATCCCCGGGGGGGGGGGTCTTGATGGATTTTGGGGGTCTTGGGGGGAAATTTGGGGAGGGGTCTCATTGAATTTTGGGGGTCTCAGAGGGGTCTCAGGAGGGATTTTGGGGGTCTTGGGGGGAATTTTGGGGGTCTTGGGGGGGTCCTGAGTGGATTTTGGGGTCTCTGAGAATTTTGGGGAGGGGTCTCATTGAATTTTGGGGGTCTCGGGGGGGTCTCGATAGATTTTGGGGTCTCAGAGAATTTTGGGGAGGGGTCTCATTGAATTTTGGGGGGGTCTCAGGAGGGATTTTGGGGTCTCAGGGGGGTCCTGAATGGATTTTGTTGTCACTGAATTTTGGGGAGGGGTCTCATTGAATTTTGAGGATTTTGGGGGGTCTCAGGAGGGATTTTGGGGGTCTCGGGGGGGTCTCGATGGATTTTGGGGTCTCATTGAATTTTGGGGAGGGGTCTCATTAAATTTTGGGGGATCTCAGAAGGGATTTTGGGGGTCTTGGGGGGAAATTTGGGGAGGGGTCTCATTGAATTTTGGGGGTCTCAGAGGGGTCTCAGGAGGGATTTTGGGGGTCTTGGGGGGAATTTTGGGGGTCTTGGGGGGGTCCTGAGTGGATTTTGGGGTCTCTGAGAATTTTGGGGAGGGGTCTCATTGAATTTTGGGGAGGGGTCTCATTGAATTTTGGGGAGGGGTCTCATTGAATTTTGGGGGTCCTGGGGGGGTCTCACTGAATTTTCGATTTCTCAGCCCCCCCTAAACCACCCCAGGGGTCAAAAACCTGACCCCCCCCTCCCCCAATTCTCCTCCAGCCCCCCCCCGGCTCGCTGTGGGACCCCTCCCCAATTTGGGGGACCCCTCCCCCCATGGCGGCCGAGCTGGACAACGCGGGGGCCGCCCCTCCCCCCGGCAACAACAACGGCCCCTGGGACCCCCCCCCGGAGCCGCGGGGCTGGGGGGACCCCAAGGGCTTCGAGTGCTCCCGCATCAAGGCCCTGGCGGGTGAGTCGGGACCCCTCCCCAAAATGGAATAACAAACAAAAAATAGCCCAAAAAGTCAAAATATTCCTGAAAAAAAGTCAAAATATTCCCCGAAAAATTCAAAATATTCCCCAAAAAATCCCTGTGCAAAAAAACCCCCAAAAAATCCAAGATCATCCTCAAAAAAGTCAAGATATTCCCCAAAAAATTCAAAATATTCCTCAAAAAAATTCCCTGATCCCTGCCCAAAAAAACCCCCAAAAATTCAAAATATTCCCCAAAAAATTCAAAATATTCCTCAAAAAATTCCCTGATCCCTGCCCAAAAAAACCCCAAAAATTCAAAATATTCCCCAAAAAAATAAAAAAATTCCCCAAAAAAATAAAAATATTCCTCAAAAAAATTAAAAATATTCCTAAAAAAAATTCCCTGATCCCGGCCCAAAAAAACCCCCAAAAATTCAAAATATTCCTCAAAAAAATTGAAAATATTCCCCAGAAAAATTCCCTGATCCCGGCCCAAAAAAACCACAAAAAATCCAAGATCACCTGCTAAAAAATTGAAAATATTCCCCAAAAAATCAAAATATTCCCCAAAAAATTCCCTGATCCCTGCCCCAAAAAAAAAAAAAACCCAAAAAATTCAAAATATTCCCCAAAAAAATCAAAATATTCCCCAAAAAATTTAAAATATTCCTCAAAATATTCCCCAAAAAATTTAAAATATTCCTCAAAAAAATTAAAAATATTCCCCAAAAAATTCCCTGATCCCTGCCCAAAAAAACCCCAAAAATTCAAAATATTCCCCAAAAAAATCAAAATATTCCCCAAAACAATCAAAATATTCCCCAAAAAATCAAAATATTCCTCAAAAAAATTCCCTGATCCCTGCCCAAAAAAACCTCCAAAAAATTCAAAATATTCACCAAAACAATCAAAATACTCCCCAAAAAATCAAAATATTCCTCAAAAAATTTCCCTCATCCCTGCCCAAAAAAACCCCCAAAAATTGAAAATATTCCTCAAAAAATTTAAAAATATTCCCCAAAAAAATTCCCTGATCCCTGTGCAAAAAAACCCCAAAAAATCCAAGATCACCCCCCAAAAAATCAAAATATTCCCCAAAAATTCAAAATATTCACCAAAAAATCAAAATATTCCCCAAAAAATTCAAAATATTCCTCAAAAAATCCCCTGATCCCTGCCCAAAAAACCCCCAAAAAATTCAAAATATTCCCCAAAAAATCAAAATATTCCCCAAAAAATCAAAATATCCCTCAAAAAAATTCCCTGATCCCTGCCAAAAAAAACCCCAAAAATTCAAAATATTCCCCAAAAAATTCAAAACATTCCCCCCCAAAAAATTCAAAACATTCCCCCCCAAAAAAATCCCAGATCCCTCCCCTCCAAAAAAAAAAAAAAAAATGATGGTGAACCCCTAAAAAATCAAAATATTCCCAAAAAATTCCCAGATTCCCCCAAAACCCTCCCAGACACCCCAAAAACTTCTCAACCCCCCAAAAAACCCCAAAAATTCCCCCAAAAACTTCTCAACCCCCCAAAAAAAACCCCCAAAAAATTCCCCAGAAACTTCTCAACCCCCTAAAAAACCCCAAAATTCCCCCAGAAACTTCACAACCCCCCCAAAAAAACCCCAAAACCCCCAGACACCCCAAAAACTCCTCAACCCCCCAAAAAACCCCAAAAATTCCCCCAAAAAACTTCTCAACCCCCCCTAAAAAAAAAACCCAAAATTCCCAGACACCCCAAAAACTTCTCAACCCCCCAAAAAAAACCCCAAAATTCCCCCAAAAACTTCACAACCCCCCCAAAAAAACCCCAAAACCCCCAGACACCCCAAAAACTCCTCAACCCCCCAAAAAACCCCCAAGATTCCCCCAAAAAACTTCTCAACCCCCCAAAAAACCCCAAAAATTCCCCCCAAAAACTTCTCAACCCCCCCTAAAAAAAACCCCCAAACCCCCAGACACCCCAAAAAAAACCCCTGGAATTTTGGGGTCTCCTGAGTTCCAGGAGGGATCTCAGGGGGGTTTGGGGTGGATCTCAGGTGGCTTTGGGGTGCAGAAGACCTTCACCGGTGGGTCAGTGGAGGCTCCTGAGTCCCAGGGGGTCTCGGGGTGGATTTGGGGTCCCAGGGTGGATTTGGGGTGGATTGAGGTGGATTTGGGGTGGATTTGGGGTTGATATGGGGTGGATTTGGGGTGGATTTGGGGTGACGTCGATGTCCCCCCAAATGAGCAGGACATGGTGCAGAAGAAGACCTTCACCAATGGGTCAATGGAGGCTCCTGAGTCCCATGGGGGTCTCGGGGTGGATTTGGGGTCTCAGGTTGAATTTAGGGTGGGTTTGAGGTGGATTTGGGGTGGATTTGGGGTGACCTCAGTGTCCCCCCAGACAAGCAGGACGCGGTGCAGAAGAAGACCTTCACCAATGGGTCAATGCCCACCTGGAGGCTCCTGAGTCCCATGGGGGTCTCGGGGTGGATTTGGGGTCTCAGGTTGAATTTAGGGTGGGTTTGAGGTGGATTTGGGGTGGATTTGGGGTGGATTTGGGGGGACCTTGATGTCCTCCCAGACAAGCAGGACATGGTGCAGAAGAAGACCTTCACCAATGGGTCAATGCCCACCTGGAGGCTCCTGAGTCCCATGGGGGTCTCGGGGTGGATTTGGGGTCTCAGGGTGGATTTGGGGTGAATTTGGGGTTTATTTGGGGTGACCTCGGTGTCCCCGCAGACGAGCGGGACGCGGTGCAGAAGAAGACCTTCACCAAGTGGGTGAACGCCCACCTGGCGCGCGCCGCCTGCCGCGTCGGGGACCTCTACTCGGACCTGCGCGACGGCTTCGTGCTGACGCGGCTGCTGGAGGTGCTCTCGGGGGAGACCCTGGTGAGGAGACCCACGCGGTGTCTTCATCATCATCATCATCATCGTTATCATCCTCTGCTGTCGTCATTGCCATGAGTGGTGGCATCATCATCATCATCATCATTCTCTATCACCTTCATCATCATCATCATCATCATCATCGTTGTTATCCTCTACTGTCACATCCATGAGTGGTGGTATCATCATCTTCATTCTCTATCACCTTCATCATCATCATCATTGTCATCCTCTGCTGTCGTCATTGCCATGAGTG
This sequence comes from Passer domesticus, assembly GCF_036417665.1. NCBI lineage: Eukaryota > Metazoa > Chordata > Aves > Passeriformes > Passeridae > Passer > Passer domesticus. The sequence goes on along the minus strand of NC_087508.1, from coordinate 943,931 downwards.
GGGGCATCATCATCATCATCATTCTCTATCACCTTCATCATCATCGTCATCATCATCATCGTTGTCATCCTCTGCTGTCGTCATTGCCATGAGTGGTGGCATCATCATCGTTGTCATTCTCTATCATCATCATCATCGTCATCAACAGCATGAGTGGCATCCTCACTGTCATCATCATCATCATCATCATCATCATCATCATCATCATCTCCATGAGCATCATCTTGAGTGTCGTTATCATCACCACCAGCATTTGGCATCATCCTCATCTCCATCACTGTCATTATGAGGATCATCGTCATCATCATCATCATCAACATCATCATCATCATCATCATCATCATCATCATCATCATCATCATCATCTCCATGAGCATCATCTTGAGCGTCGTTATCATCACCACCAGCATTTGGCATCATCCTCATCTCCATCACTGTCATTATGAGGATCATCGTCATCATCATCATCATCAACATCATCATCATCATCATCATCATCATCATCATCATCATCATCTCCATGAGCATCATCTTGAGCGTCGTTATCATCACCACCAGCATTTGGCATCATCCTCATCTCCATCACTGTCATTATGAGGATCATCATCATCATCATCACCATTATAATCTTTGTGACCATCATGATGAGGATCATCATCATCATCATCATCATCATCACCACCACCATCATCAGCAGCATTGCCAATGAGCAGCACTCCCAGTTTGGGTTGAATTGGGACCTCCCCACCACCAACATGGGGTGGGACCACCACCCCCAGCTCCCACCATCACCAGTTTGGGTGGCACTGGGACCTCTCCACCAGCCCAGCTCCCACCATCACCAGTTTGGGTGGCACTGGGACCTCTCCACCAGCCCAGCTCCCACCATCACCAGTTTGGGTGGCACTGGGACCTGTCCACCAGCCCAGCTCCCACCATCACCAGTTTGGGTGGCACTGGGACCTCTCCACCAGCCCAGCTCCCACCATCACCAGTTTGGGTGGCACTGGGACCTCTCCACCAGCCCAGCTCCCACCATCACCAGTTTGGGTGGCACTGGGACCTCTCCACCAGCCCAGCTCCCACCATCACCAGTTTGGGTGGAGCTGGGACCTCTCCACCAGCCCAGCTCCCACCATCACCAGTTTGGGTGGCACTGGGACCTCTCCACCAGCCCAGCTCCCACCATCACCAGTTTGGGTGGAACTGGGACCTCTCCACCAGCCCAGCTCCCACCATCACCAGTTTGGGTGGCACTGGGACCTCTCCACCAGCCCAGCTCCCACCATCACCAGTTTGGGTGGAGCTGGGACCTCTCCACCAGCCCAGCTCCCACCATCACCAGTCTGGGACCTGTTCTGGTGGGGTGGGGTGGCAGGGCCCTGTCCAAGCCGGAGGTCCCCGTGTCCCCCCAGCCCAAGCCGACGCGGGGCCGGATGCGGATCCACTCCCTGGAGAACGTGGACAAGGCCCTGCAGTTCCTCAAGGAGCAGCGCGTCCACCTGGAGAACGTCGGCTCCCACGACATCGTGGACGGCAACCACCGCCTGACCCTCGGCCTCATCTGGACCATCATCCTCCGCTTCCAGGTGCCACCGGCGTCCTCTCCGTGTCCTCCCCTCGTCCTCCTCCTCCTCCTCCTCCACCGCGGGTGTCTCCTGACCGCTCCTCCCCCAGATCCAGGTGATCAAGATCAAGACCGAGGACAACCGGGAGACGCGCTCGGCCAAGGACGCGCTGCTGCTCTGGTGCCAGATGAAGACGGCGGGGTGAGGACCTGAGGTGGTGGCGTGGGACCCCCCAGGAGATCTGGTGACCCCTGGTGAGCCCCCGGTGTCCTCCGCAGCTACCCTGAGGTCAACATCCAGAACTTCACCACCAGCTGGAGGGATGGCCTGGCCTTCAACGCCCTCATCCACAGGCACCGGTCAGCGCCGGCGGGGTGGACACAGGGGGGACCTCCTGGATCTTGGGGTCACCTCTGGGGGTTTGTGACCGTGTCCACCCCACCCCAGGCCAGATCTCATCGACTTCCACAAGCTGACCAAGTCCAACGCTACCTACAACCTCCAGCAGGCCTTCAACACGGCCGAGCAGCACCTGGGGCTCAGCAAGCTGCTGGACCCCGAGGGTACGGACAGGGTCTGTCCATCTGTCCACCTGTCCATCCATCCATCCGTCCATCTCTCCAGCCACGCGGGGTGGGGTCATCTCCACCCTCCGGTTTTCCACCTCCTTTTTGGCAGTGAGGTTTTTTCTGGGAAGGGTCAAGGTTGATGGATCAGCCCGGAGTTGGTGGGACCAGCCCTGGTGGTGGTCCTGGGGTGGAGGTTTTGGGGGGGGGGTCCTGACCTTCTGCCCCCCCCCCCACCAGATGTCAACATGGAGGACCCCGACGAGAAGTCCATCATCACCTACGTGGTGTCCTTCTACCACTACTTCTCCAAGATGAAGGCGCTGGCGGTGGAGGGGAAGCGCATCGGGAAGGTGGGGCTTGACCCGCATCTCCATCCCCAGCTCCATGGGGTGTCCACCCCACTGTCCGTGGATCTCCCACCCCTTGGTCCACCCCACTGTCCACCCCTTTGTCCATCCCTTTGTCCATCTCCCTGTTCCATAGATGTTGTGTCCATCCCTTGTCCATCCTTTGTCCATCCCTTGTCCACCTCTTTGTCCATCCCTTTCTCCATCCCTTTCTCCATCCCTTTGTCCATCCCTTTGTCCATCCCTTGTCCACCCTTCTGTCCATCCCTTGTCCATCCCTTTGTCCATCCTCTGTCCATCCCATGTCCATCTGTCCATGCTTCTGTCCATCCCTTGTCCATCCCTTTTCCACTCCTCTGTCCATCCCTTTGTCCATCCTTTCTCCATCCCTTTCTCCATCCCTTGTCCACCACTCTGTCCATCCCTTTGTCCATCCCTTGTCCATCCCTTTGTCCACCCCTCTGTCCATCCCTTTCTCCATTCTTTGTCCATCCCTTGTCCATCCCTTGTCCATCTTTTGTCCATCCCTTTCTCCATCCCTTTCTCCATCCCTTTCTCCATCCTTTTGTCCATCCCTTTGTCCATCCCTTGTCCACCCCTCTGTCCATCCTGTTGTCCATCCTCTGTCCATCCCTTGTCCATCCCTTGTCCATCCCTTTCTCCATCCCTTTCTTCATCCCTTGTCCACCACTCTGTCCATCCCCTCTCCATCCCTCTGTCCATCCCTTTGTCCATCCTTTTGTCCATCCTTTTGTCCATCTCTTGTCCACCCCTCTGTCCACCCCTCCGTCCACCCCCACCTCCAAGGCCATCCCACCGCTCCTCCCCACCCACCAACCAGACCCGACCACCCAACTCCCCGGCCTGGCCGGACCCTGGTGACCCCTCCAGCCCCAGGTGGCCCTCGGGGGGTTCCTGCAGGACCTCCAAGCCCACCCCAAACCCCACCAGGTGCTGGACCAGGTGATGGAGATCGCGGCCATCACGGCGCGCTACGAGGCGCTGGCGGCCGAGCTGCTGGCCTGGATCCACCACACCATCACCATCATCACCAACCAGAAGTTCGCCAACTCGCTGACCGGTGTCCAGCAGCAGCTCCAGGCCTTCACCGCCTTCTGCACCCTGGAGAAACCTGTCAAGTGAGGATCTGCTGGGCTCCTGGTGGCCTGGGACCTCACCGTGCTGCTGGTGGTGGAGACGGGCAGGTCCCAGTTCAACCCAAACTGGGGGCAGTGGGACATGGCTGGTGGTGGTCATGGTGGTTGTGGAGAGGTCCCAGTTCAACCCAAACTGGGGGCAGTGGGACATGGCTGGTGGTGGTCATGGTGGTTGTGGAGAGGTCCCAGTTCAACCCAAACTGGGGGCAGTGGGACATGGCTGGTGGTGGTCATGGTGGTTGTGGAGAGGTCCCAGTTCAACCCAAACTGGGGGCAGTGGGACATGGCTGGTGGTGGTCATGGTGGTTGTGGAGAGGTCCCAGTTCAACCCAAACTGGGGGCAGTGGGACATGGCTGGTGGTGGTCATGGTGGTTGTGGAGATCATGGTGGTGGATGGGACCTGAGGGGTGGTGAGGAGGTCCCAGTTCAGCTCAAACTGGTGGCAGTGGTACCTGAGGGTGGTGGGGGTGATGATGGGGAGGTCCCACCTCAAGGTGATGATGATGGGGAGGTCCCACCTCAAGGTGGTGGTGATGGGGAGGTCCCAGTTCAGCCCAAACTGGTGGTGATGGTGGCACCTCGGGGATGGTGGTGATGTCCCAGCTCATGGTGGTGATGGTGATGAGGGGGTCCCAGTTCCACCCAAACTGGTCGTGGATGGTGCCTGGAGGTGACGAGGAGGTCCCAGTTCAACCCAAACTGGTGGCAGTGGAACCTGGGGCGCGGTGGTGACGTCCCAGCTCGCGCCGGTGGTGACAGGGACCTCCCCACCGGTGCCACCCCCCAGGTTCCAGGAGAAGGGGAACCTCGAGGTGCTGCTCTTCACCATCCAGAGCAAACTCCGGGCCACCAACCGCAAGCTCTACGTGCCCAGCGAGGGCAAGAGCATCTCCGACATCAACAAGGTGAGGACGTGGAGATGGAGTCCCACCACCGCGGTGGGGCTGGGGACCCCTGTGACCGGCCCGTGTCCCCACCTGCCAGGCCTGGACGTGCCTGGAGAAGGCGGAGCACGAGCGGGAGGTGGCCTTGAGGAACGAGCTGATCCGGCAGGAGAAGCTGGAGCTGCTGGCGCAGCGCTTTGACCACAAGGCCGTCATGAGGGAGACGTGGCTCAACGAGAACCAGCGCCTGGTCTCGCAGGTGGGCTGGGGTGGGGTGGGAGGGGTCATGGGGACCCTCAGCTTGGGGTGGGACAATCACCCTTGTGTGGGATGGGGGTGAGGAGCGCGGTGTTGGGTGGTGGGACCTCATTTGGGATGGTGGGAACTCACTGGGGTCCTCCTTGAGCAGGGGAGGGGTGGTTGGACATCTTTGACCCCCCCATTGACCATGGAGAGGGTGTTGGACCTCATTGGGGTCCTCATTGACCATGGAGAGGGGGTTGGACCTCGTTGGGGTCCTCACTGACAATGGAGAGGGTGTTGGACCTCATTGGGGTCCTCATTGACCATGGAGAAGGGGTTGGACCTCATTGGGGTCCTCACTGACCATGGAGAGGGTGTTGGACCTCATTGGGGTCCTCACTGACCATGGAGAAGTGGTTGGACCTCATTGGGGTCCTCACTGACCATGGAGGGCTGGTGGGACCTCATTGGGGTCCTCATTGACCATGGAGAGGTGGTGGGACCTCCTTGATGAGGGGAGAGGTGGTTGGACCTTCTGAGTTTCTCCTTGACCATGGAGGGCTGGTGGAACCTCTTCGACCTCCTCATTGACCATGGAGAGGGGGTTGGACCTCCTTGGTTATGGCGGACTGGTGGGACCTCCTTGACCACTGAGAGGGGGTTGGACCTCATTGGCCTCCTCATTGACCACGAAGGGCTGGTGGGACCTCCTTGACCGTGGAGGGCTGGTGGAACCTCCTCAACCTCCTCATTGACCATGGAGAAGGAGTTGGACCTCACTGGCCTCCTCATTGACCACGGGGTGCTGGTGGGACCTCCTCAATCTCCTCCTTAACCATGGAGAAGGAGTTAGACCTCATTGGCCTCCTCATTGACCACGGAGGGCTGGTGGGACCTCCTCAACCTCCTCATTGACCACTGAGGACCCCACCCCACCCCGCTCCATCTCCCTCCTCTTCAGGACAACTTCGGCTACGACCTGCCGGCGGTGGAGGCGGCCATGAAGAAGCACGAGGCCATCGAGGCCGACATCTCCTCGTACCAGGAGCGCATCCAGGTGGTGGTGGAGCTGGCCCTGGAGATGGAGTCCGAGGGCTACTACGACACGCGGCGCATCGGCGCCCAGAAGGACAACATCCTGCGCCAGTGGGCGCTGCTGACCGAGCTGGTCCGCGCCCGCCGCGCCCGCCTCGAGCAGAACCTGGCCCTCCAGAAGATCTTCCAGGAGATGGTCTACATGATCGACTGGATGGAGGAGATGCAGGTAGAGACCACGGAGGAGGCTCGGCGGCGCGGCGAAATCCCGGCGGCGCCGGATGACGCGGTTCGGTTCTTCTCCAGGTTCTTCTGGTCTCCAAGGATTTGGGGAAGCACCTGCTGGAGGTTGAGGACCTCCTGCAGAAGCACGGGCTGCTGGAGGCCGACATCTCGGCCCAGACCGAGCGCGTCCAGGCCCTCAACGCCGCCGCGCTCAAGTTCTCGGAGCTGGAGGGTAACGGGGGCCACCGGGGGGGGGTGACCAGGGGAGGGGGAGGCGTTTGGCCTTGGGAAGGGGCAGCCAAGGTCTTGAAGGACCATGGGAAGGTCAGCCAAGGTCTTGATAGACCATGGGAAGGTCAGCCAAGGTCTTGATGGATCATGGGAGGGTCAGCCAAGGTCTTGATGGATCATGGGAAGGGGCAGCCAAGGTCTTGATGGATCATGGGAAGGTCAGCCAAGGTCTTGATGGATCATGGGAAGGTCAGCCATGGTCTTGATAGACCATGGGAAGGTCAGCCAAGGTCTTGATGGACCATGGGAGGGTCAGCCATGGTCTTGATGGACCATGGGAAGGTCAGCCATGGTCTTGATAGACCATGGGAAGGTCAGCCAAGGTCTTGATGGACCATGGGAGGGTCAGCCAAGGTCTTGATGGACCATGGAAGGGTCAGCCATGGTCTTGATGGACCATGGGAAGGTCAGCCATGGTCTTGATGGACCATGGGACCATGGGTCAAGCCAAGGTTTTCGTGGGTTATGGAAGGACCGTTCAAGGTTTATGGAAGGGTCAACCAAGGTTTAGGTAAAACACGGAAGGGTCAACCGAGGTTTTGTTGGACCATGGGAGGTTCAATCCATAATCTAGGTGGCCCATGGAAAGGTTGACCCACTGTCTTGGTGGACCCTAGAATGGTCAACCCAAGGTCCTGGTGGGCCACCTGCAAGAGTCCCCACAGAACCTGAGGTTGGAAAACCCCTGTGAGATCTTTGAGTCCAGCCTATGACCAGAGCCCAGAGTGTCACGTCCGGTCCTTGCTTGGACACCCCCGTGGCCACCCCCTGCCACCATCTAAGCCCCTTCTCCTGGCCCAGGCTACCAACCCTGCGACCCCCAGATCATCTGCAACCGCGTCAACCACGTCCAGACGTGCCTGGAGGAGCTGGAGGAGCTGGCGGCCAAGAGGAGGAAGGAGCTGGAGGACTCCCGCCAGCTCTGGACCTTCTTCCAGGAGATGGAGGAGGCCGAGGCCTGGATCCGCGAGAAGGAGAAGATCCTGGCCGCCAAGACCTGCGGCCGCGACCTCAGCAGCGTCATGACCTTGACCAACAAACACAAGACCATGCTGGGCGAGCTGGGCAACCGCCGGGCGCTGCTGCACCAGACCATGAAGAAAGGCGAGAAGATCCTGGCCAAGAAGTCCTTCAGCTCCGTGGGCATCCAGGAGAAGATGCGAGAAGTCTGCTTGCGCTGGAAGAAGCTGGAGGAGATCACGGGGCTCCACCAGCAGCGCTTGGAGGACGCCCTGAACTTCTTCCAGTTCAGCGCCGAGACGGACGACCTGGTGGCCTGGCTGCAGGACATGTACCGCATCGTGTCCAGCGACGACTTCGGCCACGACGACTACTCCAGCCAGGCCCTGCTGCGCAAGCACCGCGCCGTGGTGGACGAGGTGGAGAAGCACCGCGCCGCCGTGCTGGCCCTCCGCAAGCAGCTGGCTCTCCTGGCCCCCGACCACCGGCAGGGCGTGGACGTCCAGATCCGCGTGGTGGAGGTGGAGCAGCTCTACGGGGAGGTGGCCGAGGTGGCCGTGCTGAGGACGCAGTGGCTGCAGGACGCGCTGGCCGTCTACCGCATGTTCAGCGAGGTCCACGCCTGCGAGGTGTGGGTGGACGAGAAGGAGCAGTGGCTGGAGAAGATGGAGGTGCCCGAGGAGCTGGATGAGGTCGAGGTGGTCCAGCACAGGTGGGGTGGGGTGGGGTTGGGGTGAGGCTGGATGTTGAGGTTCCTCGTGCCGTGGTGGACCTGCCCGTGTCCGTCTGCTCAGGTTCGAGAGCCTGGACCAGGAGATGAACAGCGTCATGGGGCGCATCCTGGACGTCAACCAGGTGGTGCAGCAGCTGGTGGATGGTGGCCACCCCAGCTCGGACGAGGTCCGGTCCTGCCAGGACCACCTCAACAGCCGGTACGGGCGTGGGGGGCACCCAAGATGGACCTTGACCTTCTGGGGGTCTCCGTGGCGGGGCTGCCTGCAGACCCCCAACCTGTGGTTCTCCGGTGGTGGGATGTCCCCGTGGGGTCCAGGTGTCCACTGGAATGGTCCAAACCCATCCTGGGGGTCCTGAAATGAGTCTCAACCTTCTTGAGGTCTCCTTGGTGGGGACAACTTTGTGTGGGGCTGCCTGCAGACCCCCAACCTGTGGTTCTGCAGTAGTGAGATGTCCCCATGGGGTCCAGGTCTCCAGGACAGTTGTCCAAGCCCATCCTGGGGGTCCTGAAATGAGTCTCAACCTTCTTGAGGTCTCCTTGGTGGGGACAGCTTTGTGTGGAGCTGCCTGCAGACCCCCAACCTGTAGTTCTGCAGTGGTGGGATGTCCCCATGGGGTCCAGGTCTCCAGGCCACCATTCCCAGCCCATCCTTCTGATCCTGGTGGGCCCCGTCCCAGCCCGGGGGGGCTCTCACCGCGCTCCTGTCCCCATCCCCAGCTGGAACCGGGTGGTGGAGCTGGTGGAGAACAAGAAGAGCCAGCTGAGCTCCGTGCTGAAGATCCAGAACTTCCTCCTGGAGTGCAGCGAGATGAAGGCGCAGGTGCGGGAGAAGAGAAAAGCCATCGAGGCCACCCAGTCTGGTGGCAGCGACCTGGGCGGGGTGCTGGCCCTGCAGCGCCGCTTGTCCACCATGGAGGCCGCCCTGGTGGTCCTGGAGCCGCGGCTGGTGGAGCTCCAGCAGGAGGGCGAGGCCTTGGCCGCCGCCCACCCCGGCCGCGCCCTGGAGATCCTGCTGCCCTTCGAGGAGATCAGCGAGGAGTGGGACAACCTCAAGCGGGCCCTCCAAGGTTGCGAGGACACCTTGACCATCGCCGGCCGCCTCCAGCAGTTCATCCAGGACCTGGACAACTTCTTGGGGTGGTTGGTGAAGACCCAAGCGGCCGTGGGCTCCGAGGAGGTCCCCGACAGCTTGGCCGAGGCCGAGAGGCTGCTGAACGTCCACGTGGCCCTCAAGGAGGAGATCAACGGCTACGAGGAGGACTACGCCAAGATCCAGGCGGCCAGCGAGCTGCTGGCCCTGGAGGAGATGGAGGTGCCCTACCTGTCCCTCCAGCAGTGGCTGCAGAAGTTGGACGCGGGCTGGGGGAAGCTCTTGCAGAGCTGGGAGATGAGGAGGGAGGTCCTGGTGCAGTCCCACGTCTTCCACCTCTTCCTGCGGGACGTGCAGCAGTGCCAAAACAGCCTCTACAACCAGGTGTGGGACCAGGCGGTGGCATGGGCTGGGAGAAGGTCTGGGCTGGTGGAGATGGTGGATAGGTGATGGCGACGGTGGTTAGAAGGTCCTGGTTGATGAAGATGATGGATGGGTGATGGAGATGATGGTTAGGAGAAGGTCCTGGTTGGTGGAGATGGTGGATGGGTGATGGGGACGATGGTTAGAAGGTCTGGGGTGATAGAGTTGATGGGTGGGTGATGGGGATGTTGGGTGGGAGAAGGTTCTGGCTGCTGGAGATAATGGATGGGTGATGGGGACAATGGTTAGAAGGTCCTGGGTGGTGGAGATGGTGGATGGGTGATGGAGATGATGGTTAGAAGATCCTGGCTGGTGGAGGTGATGGATAGGTGATGGGGATGATGGTTTGGAGAAGGTCCTGATTGATGAAGATGATGGATGGGTGATGGAGATGATGGGTGGGAGAAGGTTCTGGATGCTGGAGATAATGGATGGGTGATGGGGATGATGGTTAGAAGGTCCTGGGTGGTGGAGATGGTGGATGGATGATGGGGACGATGGTTTGGAGAAGGTCCTGGTTGAGGGAGATGGGTGGAAGAAGATTTTGGGTGGTTGGAGTGGTTTGTAGAAGGTCTTGAGTGATGGATTTGGGTGGGAGCAACTCCTGGTTGATGGATTTGGGTGGTGGAAGGTCCTGGTGGGTGGATTGGGGTGGGAGCAGCTCCTGGTGGGTGGATTTGGGTGGTGGAAGGTCCTGGTGGGTGGATTTGGGTGGTGGAAGGTCCTGGTTGAAGGACTTGGGTGGTGGAAGGTCCTGGTTGATGGATTTGGGTGGGAGCAGCCCCTGGTTGGATGGATTTGGGTGGGAGCAGCTCCTGGTGGGTGGATTTGGGTGGTGGAAGGTCCTGGTGGGTGGATTTGGGTGGTGGAAGGTCCTGGTTGGTGGATTTGGGTGGGAGCAGCTCCTGGTGGAGCTCCAGTGGCATTGAGGTGACCACCCCAAGGGCAGGGCAGAGGTCACCAGCCCCACCCAACCCTCCCAGGAGACCACGCTGGCCCACGCCGAGCTGCCGGACACGGTGGAGGGGGTGACCAAGGCGCTGAAGAAGCACAAGGACTTCACCACCACGCTGGAGCTGAACCTGCAGAAGGTCCAGCTGGTGCTGCAGGCCGGCGAGAGCCTCCGGCGGCAGCGCAACCTCCACAGCGACCGCGTGGCCGAGGCCATGGAGGGGCTGCGGGCCAAGTAGGTGCCCCCCGTGGAGCCCCCCGGCCCACCGGGAGCACCCCGGAGCCACCGGCAGCTCCCAGGACCCCAAACACCACCCAGGACCCCAAAATTCCATCCAGGATCCCCAAAACTCCACCCAGGACCTCAAAAATCCTCCCAGGAACCCAAACACCACCCAGGACCCCAAAATTCCACCCAGGACCCCAAAATTCCACCCAGAGCCCCAAAACTCCACCTAGGAACTCAAAACTCCACACAGGATCCCAAAATTCCACTCAGGACCCATCAAAACCACTCAGGACCACAAAACTCCACCCAGAACCCCAAAATTCCATCCAGGACTCCCAAAGCTCCTCCCAGGACCTCAAAAATCCTCCCAGGAACCCAAACACCACCCAGGACCCCAAAATTCTATCCAGGATTCCCAAAGCTCCTCCCAGGACCCCAAAACTCCATTCAGGACCCCAAAATTCCACCCAGGACCCAAAAATTCCATCCAGAAACCCCAAAACTCCACCCAGGAACCCAAAACTCCAACCAGAGCACCCAAATTCCACCCAGGACCCAAAAATTCCATCCAGGACTCCCAAACTCAACCCAGGACATCAAAATTCCATCCAGGACCCAAATTTCCTCGCAGGATCCCAAACTTCCACCCAGGACCTGTCCATCCAGAACCCAAAATTCCATCCAGGACCCCCAAAGCTCCTCCCAGGACCCCAAAACTCCACCCAGGACCCCAAAACTCCACCCAGGACCTCCAAATTCCATCCAGGACCTCAAAACTCCACCCAGGACCCCAAAACTCCACCCAGAACCCCAAAGCTCCTCCCAGAACCCTAAAAACTCCTCCCAGGACCCCAAAACTCTTCCCAGAACTCCAAAGCTCCTCCCAGAACCCTAAAAACTCCTCCCAGAACCCCCAAAACTCCACCCAGAACCCCAAAGCTCCCCCCGGAACCCCAAAACTCCACCCAGAACCCCAAAATTCCTCCCAGGAACCCAAACCCCCACCCAGGACCCCAAAATTCCACCCAGAACCCCAAAACTCCAACCAGAACCCTAAAATTCCATCCAGGACCCCAAAGCTCCATCCAGAACCCCCAAAACACCATGCAGAACTCCAAAATTCCATTCAGGACCCCAAAACACCATGCAGAACCCCCAAAACACTACCCAGGACCTCAAAACTCCACCCAGGACCCCAAAACTCCACCCAGAAACCCAAAGCTCCCTACAGAACCCCAAATCTCCACCGAGAACCCCCAAAACTCCACGCAGAAACCCAAAACTCCACAGAGAACCCCCAAAACTCCTCCCAGAACCCCCAGAACCCCAAAACTCCTCCGAGAACCCCAAAGCTCCTCCCAGAACCCCAAAACTCCTCCCAGAACCCCCAAAACTCCACCCAGAAACCCAAAGTTCCTCCCAGGACCCCAAAATTCCATCCAGGAACCCCAAAACTCCACCCAGAACCCCACGGAACGAGGACGGAGCTGGATTTGCTGGTGGATCCCAGATGGGACCTCGTGCCTCAGTTTCCCCTCTGAGGGGAGGCTCAGGGGTTAATCAAGAGTTAATCAAGAGTTAATTAGGGGTTGATCAAGAGTTAATTAGGGGTTGATCAAGGGTTAATTAGGGGGTTCCCCCCCCCCCCCCCCGCAGGAGCCAGCGCAACCACCAGCTGGCCCAGGAGTGGACGCGGCGGCTCCAGGACCACCTCGAGCTCCAGAGGTTCCTCCAGGACTGCAGAGAGGTCAGAGCCGGCCTGCCGAGACCCCCCAAAATCCGAGACCCCCCAAAATCTGAGACCCCCCAAAATCCGAGATCCCCCAAAATCTGAGATCCCCCCCAAAATCCGAGACCCCCCCAAAATCTGAGACCCCCCAAAATTCCGAGACCCCCAAAATCTGAGACCCCCCCAAAATCTGAGACCCCCCCAAAATCTGAGACCCCCCCCAATCTGAGACCCCCAAAATCTGAGACCCCCCCAAAATCCGAAACCCCCCTAAAACCTGAGACCCCCCAAAATCTGAGACCCCCCCAAAAATCTGAGACCCCTCAAAACCTGAGACCCCCCCCAAAATCTGAGACCCCCCCAAAATATGAGACCCCCCAAAATCCGAGACCCCCCCCAAAATCTGAGACCCCCAAAATCCGAGACCCCCCAAAATCTGAGACCCCCCAAAATCCGAGACCCCCCAAAATCTGAGACCCTCCCCAAAATCCGAGACCCCCCAAATTCCGAGACCCCCCCCAAAATCCGAGACTCCCCAAAACCTGAGACCCCCCAAAATCTGAGACCCCCCCAAATTCCGAGACCCCCCAAAATCTGAGACCCCCCAAAATCTGAGACCCCCCCCAAAACCTGAGACCCCCCCCAAAATATGAGACCCCCCAAAATCTGAGACCCCCCCAAAACCTGAGACCCCCCCCAAAATCTGAGATCCCCCCAAAATCTGAGACCCCCCCAAAATCTGAGACCCCCAAAATCTGAGACCCCCCCAAAATCCGAAACCCCCCTAAAACCTGAGACCCCCCAAAATCTGAGACCCCCCCAAAAATCTGAGACCCCTCAAAACCTGAGACCCCCCCCAAAATCTGAGACCCCCCCAAAATATGAGACCCCCCCAAAATATGAGACCCCCCAAAATCCGAGACCCCCAAAATCTGAGACCCTCAAAATCCGAGACCCCCCCAAAATCTGAGACCCCCCAAAATCTGAGACCCCCCCAAAATCTGAGACCCCGCCTCAAAATCTGAGACCCCCCCAAAATCTGAGACCCCCAAAATCTGAGACCCCCAAAACTTGAGACCCCCCCAAATTCCGAGACCCCCCCCAAAATCTGAGACCCCCCCCAATCTGAGACCCCCCAAAATCTGAGATCCCTCCCCAAAATATGAGACCCCCCCCCAAAATCTGAGACCCTCAAAATCCGAGACCCCCCCCAAAATCTGAGATCCCCCCCCAAAATCCGAGACCCCCCAAAACCTGAGACCCCCCCAAAATCTGAGACCCCCAAAATCTGAGACCCCCAAAATCTGAGACCCCCCAAAATCTGAGACCCCCAAAATCTGAGACCCCCCCCCAAAATCTGAGACCCCCCCCAAAATCTGAGACCCCCCAAAGTTCTCCATGGTGGCGGGCTCCGCCTCAGGTCACTGCTGGCTTTTGGGGTGGGGGACCCCAAACCCCCCCCCGGAGTTGGGGCAGGGGGTCCCCAAGACCTTTGGGGGTCCCCAAGACCTTTGGGGGTCCTCAAGATGTTCCTCAGCATCTCGGGGGGTTCATGGTGGTGGGGTGGGACCTTCTGTGGTCCATCCCAGGAATTGAATCACCCCAAAAATGCCCACCATGGATTTGGGGTTGGGTTTGGGGGGAATTTGGGGGATTTTGGGGTGGATTTTTGGGGGATTTAGGGGTGAATTTTGGGTAATTTTGGGGTGAATTTTGGGGTGGCTTTGGGGGCATTTGGGGTGGAATTTAGGGGGGATTTTGGGATGGACTTGGGGTGAATTTGGGGTGGTTTTGGGGTGGTTTTGGGATGGATTTGGGGTAATTTTGGGGTGAATTCTGGGGGCATTTTGGGGTGGCTTTGGGGGCATTTGGGGTGGAATTTAGGGGGGATTTTGGGATGGATTTGGGGTGAATTTGGGGGTGAATTTGGGGTGGATTTTTTGGGGATTTAGGGGTGAATTTGGGGTGAATTTTGGGTAGTTTTGGGGTGAATTCTGGGGGCATTTTGGGGTGGCTTTGGGGGCATTTTGAGGTGGAATTTAGGGGGGATTTGGGATGGATTTAGGGTGGATTTAGGGGGTGGATTTGGGGTGAATTTTGGGGTGGTTTTGGGTGGATTTGAGGTGGATTTTGTGGTGGGGTAAATTTTGGGCTGATTTTGGGGTGGTTTTAGGGTGAATTTGGGCTGATTTGGGGCTGCTCCGGGCTGGGGTTTGGGGCCATGCTGGGCTGATTTTGGGGTGGTTTTGGGGTGAATTTTAGGCTGATTTTGGGGTGTTTTTGGGCTGATTTTGGGGTGGTTTTGGGGTGGATTTTGGGGCTGATTTTGGGGTGAATTTTGAGCTGATTTTGGGATATTTTTGGGGTGAATTTTGGGGTGAATTTGGGCTGATTTGGGCCGCTCCGGGCCGGGTTTCGGGGCCATGCCGGGCTGATTTTGGGGTGAATTTTGGGGTGGTTTTGGGCTGATTTGGGCCGCTCCGGGCCGGGTTTCGGGGCCATGCCGGGCTGATTTTGGGGTGAATTTTAGGCTGCTTTTGGGGTGAATTTTGGGGTGGTTTTGGGCTGATTTGGGCTGCTCCGGGCCGGGTTTCGGGGCCATGCCGGGCTGATTTTGGGGTGAATTTGGGCTGATTTTGGGGTGAATTTTAGGCTGATTTTGGGGTGGTTTTGGGCTGATTTGGGCCGCTCCGGGCCGGGTTTCGGGGCCATGCCGGGCTCGCCGCCGCTTCCCGGCCGCGCGGGGATTTTTGGCCGGATCTCCTCGGGCTCGTGCGGCGCTCGCGCTCCGCCCGGGATCTGCTGCATCACCCGCGCCGGCCTCTTCATCCTCAGCCTCCTCATCCTCCTCACCCTCCTCTGCCTCCTCCCGCCGCCGCCGGAGCCTTCCTCTCCCTCCTTCTCCGTCATCCTCATCCTCCTGCTCCATCCTCATCCTCCTCCTCCATCACCTCCTTCCTCCTCCTCCTCCTCCTCCCCCTCCATCTCCATCCCCCCCCGCCATCTTCATCCCCCTCCCCTCCATCCCCCTCCTCCCTCCTCATCCTCACCCCCTCCCCCCGACCCCTCCGACCCCAAATCCGCCGCTTTTTTGGGAAAAAAAAAGGGGAGGGGGAGGGGGCTCCTGGCGCCCTTTCCGCTTTTTTTTTTATTTTGGAAAAGGGGGGAGGGGGCTCGGCTATTTGGGGATTTTTTGGGTTTATTTTGGGGGGTCCCCTCCGCTATTTTTGGGTTTATTTTGAGGGTCTCCTCCGCTATTTTTGGGAAATTTTTTTGGGGATTATTTTGGGGCTCCCCTCCGCTATTTTTGGGATTTTTTTGGGGGGGCTCCTCTCCCTTTTTGGGGGGAAAATCCGCGCAGTTCCTCTCCCCCTTTCCCCTCCGCTTATTTTGGGGCAAAAAACAGAAAAAGACGCGGGGGGGGGGGGCTCCTCCTGCTTTTTTTGCGCAGGGGGGGCCTGAATTTATTTTTATTTTTTTCGGAAATAGAGGAGGGGGCTCCTCCTGATTTTATTTTTTATTTTTTGAGGGGAAAAAGTGGAGGATTCTCCCGATTTAATTTTTTTTTTTTTTTTTTTTTTTTAGAAAAAGAGTGGGGGGGCTTTTCCCGATTTTTAAATTTTTTTTTTTAAAGAGTGGAATCTCCTCCTGAATTTTTTTTTTAGAGAGAGGGGATTTTTAAAATTTTTTATTTTTAGAAAAAAAATAAAGAAACCCCTCCGGATTTCTTTTTTTTTAGAGGGGTAATTTTTCTCTTTTTTTTTTTCTTTTCTTTTTTTTTTTTTTTTTTCCCCGGGAGGAATTCTTTTTTTTTTTTTAAGGAAAAAAAAAATAGGTTTTTAGTTAAAAATAGGCCACCCCTCCGGATATTTTTTTTTTGGAGGGGGGAATTTTTTGCTGATTTTTTTTTTTTGGAGGGGGGAAATTTTTTGGTAATTTTTTTTTTTTGGAGGGGGGAATTTTTTGTGATTTTTTTTTTTTTTTGAGGGGAATTTTTGGTAATTTTTTTTTTTTTTGGAGGGGGAAATTTTTTGTGATTTTTTTTTTTTTTGGAGGGGGAATTTTTTGGTGATTTTTTTTTTTGAGGGGGAATTTTTTGGTGATTTTTTTTGGGGGGGGTAATTTTTTTTTTTTGTTTTTTTTTGGTGGGGGGGGTTACAGGGGGGCTGCCCCCCCCCCGGCAGAGCCGTGGCGCGGCGGGGGGGCGCTGAGCCGCCCCTCCCCCCGCAGCTGGATGGCTGGATCCGCGACAAGGCGCTGATGGCCGGGGACCCCTCGCGGGACCCCCCCCCCGCGGGACCCCCCCAAGCCCTGGCTGCAGCACCCCGCCTTCCTGGCCGAGCTGGCGCAGAACCGCGAGTGGCTCGAGAGGATCGAGAAGGTTCCGTGGGGGTGGGGGAGGGGGTGGGAATGGGGGTGGGGGGGGGAGGGTGATGCTGGCGCGCCGCCCCTCCCCCCACGCGCGCGCGGTGCTGCAGCCCCCGCCCCGCCCCCCACCCCCCCCCCCCAAATCCGACCCCCGCCCCCAACCCGAATTTTGGCCCCCAAGGGTGTCCCCTCCCCCCCCCCACCCCGTGTCACCCCCCCCCCCGAGGTGTCCCCCGTGTGTCACCCCCCCCCCGTGTGACCCCCCCTGTCCCCGTGTCCCCCCCGTGTGTCACCTCCCCCGTGTCACCCCCCCCCCCGAGGTGTCCCCCGTGTGTCACCCCCCCCCGTGTGACCCCCCCTGTCCCCGTGTCCCCCCCATGTGTCACCCCCCCCGTGTCACCCCCCGTGTCCCCCCCACCCCGTGTGACCCCATGTCCCCCCCCAGCTTGTGCCACCCCCCCCGTGTCACCCCCCTGTCCCCCCTCCCCTGCCCTGTCCCCGTGGTGTCCCCCCCCGTGGCCCCCCCAAAGCCGCCCCAGTGTCCCCCCTGTGTCTCCCCCACCACCCCAGCCCTTGTGATGAGTTTTGGGGTCCCACCTTGACCCCAAACCCCACCCCAGTAAATGAGGAGCTGCCCCAACATCTCCCCACCCCTCATGATGAATTTTGGGGTCCCCCCTTGCCCCCAGACCCCTCCCAGAATGTGAGGAGCAGCTCCATCATCTCCCCAGCCCCTCGTGACGAGTTTTGGGGTCCCCCCTTGAACTCCAAACTCCCCCTTGACCCCAAACCCCTCCCAGGAAGGTGAGGAGCACCCCCAACCTGTCCCCCACCCCTCGTGATGAATTTTGGGATCCCACCTTGACCCCAAACCCCTCCCCAGCTGAGGAGCAGCTCCATCATCTCCCCAGCCCTCACGCTCAGTTTTGGGGTCCCCCCTTGACCCCAGACCCCTCCCAGTAAATAAGGATCTGCTTTAACATCTCCCCACCCCTCATGCTCAGTTTTGGGGTCCCCCCTTGCCCCCAAACCCCTCCCCAGTAAATGAGGAGCTGCCCCAACATCTTCCCACCCCTCATGATGAGTTTTGGGGTCCCCCCTTGACCCCACAACCCCAATGAGAGGAAGAGGAGCTGCCCCAACATCTCCCCACCCCTTGTGATGAGTTTTGGGGTCCCCCCTTGCCCCCAGACCCCTCCCAGGAGGGTGAGGAGCATCCCAAACATCTCCCCAACTCCTCATGTTCAATTTAGGGGTCCCCCCCTTGCCCCCAGACCCCTCCCCAGCTGAGGAGCTGCCCCAACATCTCCCCAGCCCCTCGTGACGAGTTTTGGGGTCCCACCTTGACCCCAAACCCCCCCTTGACCCCACAACCCCAATGAGAGGAAGAGGAGCTGCCCCAACATCTCCCCACCCCTTGTGATGAGTTTTGGGGTCCCCCCTTGCCCCCAGACCCCTCCCAGGAGGGTGAGGAGTATCCCAAACATCTCTGCACTCCTCATGTTCAATTTTGGGGTCCCCCCTTGCCCCCAGACCCCTCCCAGGAGGGTGAGGAGCAGCTCCATCATCTGCCCAGCCCCTCACGCTCAGTTTTGGGGTCCCCCCGCCCCAGGAAGGCGGGGAGCTGCCCCATCATCTCCGCACCCCTCACGCTGAGTTTTGGGGTCCCCCCTTGCCCCCAGACCCCTCCCAGGAGGGTGAGGAGCATCCCAAACATCTCCCCAACTCCTTGTGTTCAATTTTGGGGTCCCCCCTTGCCCCCAAACCCCACCACAGTAAATGAGGAGCAGCTCCATCATCTGCCCAGCCCCTCACGCTGAGTTTTGGGGTCCCCCCGCCCCAGGAGGGCGAGGAGCTGGTGCAGGCCAAGCCGGAGCTGAGCGGCGCGGTGCGGCGGCAGCTGGAGGAGCTGCGGCGATGCTGGCAGGAGCTGGAGAGCACGAGCCAGGCGCGGAGCCGGCGCCTGGCCGAGGCCGCGGCCGCCGAGCGCCTGGCGCGGAGCTACGCCGACATGGAGGCGCGGCTGGGCCGGCTGGAGGAGCAGCTGGAGAGCGTGGGCAGCGGCGGCGACCTGCGCAGCGTCAGCCGCCAGCTCAAGAGGCTGCAGGTGGGGACTGGGGACACCGGGACGGGGACACCGGGACACCAGGATGGGGGACACCGGGATGGGGGACACCGGGACACCGGGGCGGGGACAGCGGGATGGGGGGACACCGGGGATAGGGGACACCGGGATGGGGGACACTGGGATGGGGGACACTGGGGCTGGGGACACCGGGATGGGGGACAGCAGGATGGGGGGACAGCGGGATGAGGGACACTGGGATGGGGGACAGCAGGATGGGGGACACTGGGATGGGGGGCAGCAGGATGGAGGACAGCAGGATGGGGGACACCAGGACACCGAGACGGGGGACAGCAGGATGGGGGACACTGGGACAGGGACACCGGGACGGGGCACAGCGGGATGGGGGACACCGGGACACCGGGACAGGGGACAGCAGGATGGGGGACACCAGGACGGGGGACATTGGGGCTGGGGACAGCAGGATGGGGGACACCGGGATGGGGGACACTGGGACACCAGGACGGGGGACAGCGGGACACCGGGATGGGGGGACAGCAGGAGATGGGGGGACAGCAGGCCCTGAGGGGACACCAGGTGTTGGAGAAACACCAGGAGATGTGGGACACCGGGATGGGGGACAGCAGGATGGGGGACAGCAGGACACCGAGACGGGGGACAGCGGGATGGGGGGCACTGGGATGGGGGACAGCAGGACCGGGGGACACTGGGATGGGGGGGACACCGGGACGGGGGGACAGCAGGAGATGGGGGGTCACAGGTATTGGGGTTACCAGGTGTTGGAGAAACACCAGACCTTGAGGGGTCGCCAGGAGTTGGGGGGACACCGGGATGGGGGGACAGCAGGAGCTGGGGGGACACCGGGATGGGGGGACACCAGACCTTGAGGGGACAGCAGGAGTTGGGGGACACCAGGAGTTGGGGGACACCAGGATGGGAGGACAGCAGGAGTTGAGGGGACAGCAGGTGTTGGAAGGACAGCAGGAGCTGGGGGGACATCAGGCCTTGAGGGGACAGCAGGTGTTGGAAGGACACCAGGATTTGGGGCACACCAGGAGCTGGGGGACACCAGGCCTTGAGGGGACAGCAGGAGCTGGGGGGACACCAGGAGTTGGAAGGACATCAGGAGCTGGGGGATACCAGGAGTTGGGGGACACCAGGAGTTGGGGAGATGGGTCCTGGGGTGATGCTGGGTCTTGAAGGCGCACCAGGGGTTGGGGAATTATGGAGAACTCCAGGCCTAGGACGGCCATCAGATGCTTGGATGGTCACCAGATTGTTGGTGGGACATTGGTGTTGGGTGGCACCAGGTCTTGATGGCCATCAGATGCTTGGATGGTCACCAGATTGTTGGTGGGACACCAGGTCTTGGGGGGCATTGGGTAGCGGGGGGACACCAGGTTGTGAGGGGGACCCAGGAGTTTGGGGGACACCAGGTGTTGGGTGGACTTTGGGTGGTGTTGGGACACCAGGCTGTGGAGGGACAACACCACGTCATGGTGGGGACATCAGCTTATGGAGGGACACCAGGTTATGGTGGACACCAGGTTATGGTGGACACCAGACTGTGGTGGGCACCACGTTATGAAGGGTGACACCAGGTTATGGTGGACACCCCATTATGAGGCCACCACATTATGGGGCCACGACGTTTTTTTGGGGGGAACGCTCCACGTTGGGTGCTGGAGGTCCCATCCGGCCATCACGGCCACCTGCCCGCGCCGTGTCCCCGCAGACGATGGAGTCGCAGGTGGAGGAGTGGTACAAGGAGGTGGGCGAGCTGCAGGCGCAGGCGGCGGCGCTGCCGGCGCAGGCGGCCGGGCGGGACGCGGTGGGCGAGCGGCAGAGCGCGGTGGGGACGCGCATCGTGCGCCTCATCGAGCCCCTCAAGGAGCGCCGGAGGATCCTGCTGGCCTCCAAGGAGGTGCACCAGGTCAGCCATGAGCTGGAGGACGAGGTGGTGAGTATCGGGGTGGGGATGGAGATCAGGGTGGAGGTGGAGAGGGGATGGAGTTGGTGGTGAATGGGGTGAAGGTGGAGATGGAGATGGAGATGGAGATGGAGATGGAGATGGAGATGGAGATGGAGATGGAGAGGGGATGGAGTTTGAGATGAATGGGGTGGAGGTGGAGATGGAAACAGATGGGATAGAGATGATGGAGGTGGGATGAAGATGGATGGGCATGGAGATTGAGATGATGAAGATGAGATGGAGATGGGGGTGAGGATGGAGAAGGAGATGGGATGGAGTTTGAGATTAATGGGGTGGAGATGGAGATGGGATGAAGATGAAGATGGATGTGGATGGAGATGATGGAGATGGAATGGAGATGAGATGGAGATGGAGATGGGGGTGAAGATGAAGAAGGAGATGGGATGGAGTTTGAGATGAATGGGGTGGAGATGGAGATTGGATAGAGATGATGGAGGTGGGATGAAGATGGATGGGCATGGAGGTTGAGATGATGAAGATGAGATGGAGATAGCAGTGAAGATGGAGAAGGAGATGGGATGGAGTTTGAGATTAATGGGGTGGAGATGGAGATGGAAACAGATGGGATAGAAATGATGGAGGTGGGATGAAGATGGATGGGCATGGAGATGGAGATGATGAAGATGAGATGGAGATAGCAGTGAAGATGGAGAAGGAGATGGGATGGAGTTTTAGGTGAATGGGGTAGAGATGGAGATGGGATAGAGATGATGGAGGTGGGATGGAGATGAGATGGAGATGGAGATGGGATGAAGATGAAGAAGGAGATTGGATGGAGATGGGATGGAGTTTGAGATGAATGGGGTGGAGATGGAGATGGGATAGAGACGATGGAGGTGGGATGAAGATGGATGGGCATGGAGGTTGAGATGATGGAGATGAGATAGAGATAGCAGTGAAGATGGAGAAGGAGATGGGATGGAGTTTTAGGTGAATGAGGTGGAGATGGAGATGGGATAAAGATTAAGATGGATGGGGATGGAGATGATGGAATGGAGATGAGATGGAGATGGGGGTGAAGATGAAGAAGGAGATTGGATGGAGATGGGATGGAGTTTTAGGTGAATGGGGTGGAGAT
Organism: Passer domesticus; assembly: GCF_036417665.1. NCBI lineage: Eukaryota > Metazoa > Chordata > Aves > Passeriformes > Passeridae > Passer > Passer domesticus. Next base: position 921,968 of record NC_087508.1, on the reverse strand, counting down.
GGAGATGGAGATGGGATAGAGATGATGGAGGTGGGATGAAGATGGATGGGCATGGACATATGATGGAGATGGAGATGATGGAGATGAGATGGGGATGGGGGTGAAGATGAAGAAGGAGATTGGATGGAGTTTTAGGTGAATGGGGTGGAGATGGAGATGTGATGGGGATGGAGACAGATGGGGATGGAGATGGGATGGAGAGGAGATGAACATGGGGATGGGACGGAGGTGAACACACAAATGGGGGTGGGGTGGGATGTGGGACAGCGATGACACCGGGCTCCACCCCTGTCCCAGATGTGGGTCCAGGACCGCCTGCCCTTGGCCATGCTGAAGGACCACGGCACCAACCTCCAGACCGTCCAACAGTTCATCAAGAAGAACCAGGTCAGCGCCCGCGCCGCCGCTGGGGCCGGGAGGGGTCACACCCCGCCCTGAGCCCCCCACCCACCTCTGTCCCACCCCACCCCATGGCACCTGCAGAACCTGCGCCGGGAGATCCAGGTGCACCGGCCCCGCGTGGACGAGGTGCTGGAACGCGCCGCCGCCGTGGCCTCCATCAAGAGCCCCGAGGCCGAGGGCGTGCGGTGCCTCCTGGAGCGGCTGGGGACCATGTGGGCGGAGCTGCAGGAGCAGACGGAGCGCCGGCAGCAGGCCCTGGATGCCACCTACCAGCTGGAGCAGTACTACTTCGACGTGGCCGAGGTGGAGTCGTGGCTGGGAGAGCAGGAGCTGCTCCTGATGAACGAGGAGAAGGGGAAGGTGGGCTTCAGAGGGGTGCTTGGGTGAGCTGGGTGGGTTGGGTCGGGTTGCTTGGGTGAGCTGGGTGGGTTGGGTCAACTTGGTTGGTTGGATTGGGTGAATTGGATGGGTTGGGTTGGGTTGGTTGGTTGGGTTGGGTTGAGCTGGGTTGGTTGGGTTGGGTTGGCTGCACTGGTTGCGTTGGGATGGTTGGTTGGGTTGGGTTTAGCTGACTTTGTTGGATTGTGTGGTTGGGTTGGCTGCACTGGTTGGGTTGGGATGGTTGGTTGGGTTGGTTGAGTTGGGTTTAGCTGGCTTTGTTGGATTGGGTTGGTTGCACTGGCTGGGTTGGGTTGGTTGAGTTGGGTTGGTTGGTTGAATTGGGTTCAGCTGGGTTTGTTGGGCTGGGTGGTTTTGTTGGTTGGATTGGGTTGGGGTAGTTTGGTTGGGTTGGTTGGTTGGGTTGGAGTGGTTGCGTTGGGGTGGTTGAGTTGGATTCAGTTGGGTTTGTTGGGTTGGGCGGTTAGGTTGGTTGCACTGGTTGGGTTGGTTTGGTTTGGTTGAGTTGGGCTTAGCTGGGTTTGTTGGGTTGGGCTGGTTGCACTGGTTGGGTTGGTTGGTTGGGTTGGGTTAGTTGGTTGGATTGGGTTTAGCTGGCTTTGTTGGGTTGGCTGCACTGGTTGGGTTGGGTTTGGCTGGGTTAGTTGGACTGGGCAGTTGGGTTGGTTGCACTGGTTGGGTTGGGTTGCACTTGTTGGGTTGGATTGGATTGGATAGGGTTGGGTTGGTTGCACTGGTTGTGTTGGTTGCACTGGTTTGTTGGGTTGGTTGCACTGGTTGGGTTGGGTTGGTTGAGTTGGGTTGGTTTCACTGGTTGGATTGGGCAGTTGGGTTGGGTTGGGTTGGATTGGATTGGGTTGGTTGGTTGGTTGGGTTGGGTTGGTTTCACTGGTTGGATTGGATTGGATTGGGTTGGGTTGGGTTGGGTTGGTTTCACTGGTTGGGTTGGATTGGGTTGGGTTGGTTGGATTGGGTTGGTTGCATTGGTTGGGTTGGGTTGGGTTGGGTTGGATTGGATTGGATTGGGTTGGGTTTGTTGGGTTGGTTGGTTGCATTGGTTGCATTGGATTGGATTGGATTGGGTTGGATTGGGTTGGGTTGGGTTGGGTTTGTTGGGTTGGTTGGTTGGTTGTATTGGTTGCATTGGTTGTGTTGGTTGCATTGGTTGGGTTGGGTTGCATTGGGTTGGGTTGGGTTGGATTGGATTGGATTGGGTTGGTTGGGTTGGGTTCAGTTGCGTTGCTTGACTTGGTTGGCTGCACCGCTTGAGTCGGGTTGCCGACCCTCAAGACGCCCCCACCCCACCCCAGGATGAGCAGAGCACCCTCCAACTCCTCAAGAAGCACCTCCTCACCGAGCAAACCATCGAGAACTACGAGGAGACCATCGCCCAGCTCTCCCGCCAGTGCCGCGCCCTCCTGGAGCTCGGCCACCCCCAGAGGTCCGCCCACCCCCCGCCCGCCCCCGGCCCATCGGGCGCCGCCGCGGCGCCGCCGGGGCTGACGGGCGCCGTGTCCTTGCCCAGCGAACAGGTGAGCCGGCGGCAGTCGCAGGTTGACCGGCTGTACGTGTCTCTGAAGGACCTGGTGGAGGAGCGCAAGGTCAAGCTGGAGCAGCAGTACTGGCTCTACCAGCTCAACCGCGAGGTGGACGAGCTGGAGCACTGGATCGCCGAGAAGGAGGTGGTGGCCGGCTCGCCCGAGCTGGGGCAGGACTTCGAGCACGTCACGGTGAGGACGCAAGGGTGGGCGTGGTCAGGGGTGGGGTGGCTTTGGTGCCGTGGTTGAGGGGGATGGAGAAGTTGGTGAGGGATGTGGGGGAGATTCTGACTCGTGGTGTTCTCGTGAGGGTCTTGGGGACGTTTCCTGAGCTCGGACAGGAGTCCTGGCACCATCCTGGAGGTCCTGGCACCATCCTGGAGGTCCTGGCACCATCCTGGTCCTGGCCACACTCTCTGTCCCCTGGGTGGGGGTTCTGGCACCATCCTGGTGGTCCTGGGCATCATCTCCGTCCCCTGGCTGGAGGTCCTGCCATCATCTCTGCCCCATTTTAGGGGTCCTGGCACCTTCCTGGTGGTCCTGGCACCATCCTGGTGGTCCTGGCACCTTCCTGGTGGTCCTGGCCGTCCCCTCCATCCCCTGGCTGGTGGTCCTACCACCACCCCTGCCCCATCCTGGTGGTCCTGGGCTTCACCTCTGTCCCCTGGGTGGGGGTCCTGGCACCATCCTGGTGGTCCTGGCACCATCCTGGTGGTCCTGGCACCTTCCTGGTGGTGCCATCCTGCCCTGGTGGTCCTGGCCACCCCCTCCATCCCCCGGCTGGGGGTCCTGCCACCATCCCCACCCCACCCTGGTGGTCCCAAGCCCTGCCCAGCCCTGACCCCTCCCCACACCCGCCCCGGGCCCCGGCAGCTGCTGCAGGAGAAGTTCCTGGAGTTCGCCAGCGAGACGGGCAGCGTGGGCCAGGAGCGCATCGCCGCCGTCAACCAGATGGTGGACGAGCTCATCGACTACGGCCACACCGACGCCGCCACCATCGCCGAGTGGAAGGACGGCGTCAACGAGGCCTGGGCCGACCTCCTGGAGCTGATGGAGACCCGCGCCCAGATGTTGGCGGCGTCCCACGAGCTGCACAAGTTCTTCAACGACTGCAAGGAGGTCCTGGGGCAGATCGAGGAGAAGCGGCAGCGGCTGCCCGAGCTGGCGGCGCGCGAGGGCAGGACCTCGGCGGGCGCCCTGCAGAGGGCCCTGGGCGCCTTCGAGCACGACGTGGAGGTGCTGGTGACGCAGGTGCGGCAGCTGCAGGAGGGCGCGGCGCAGCTGCGGACGCTCTACGCCGGGGACAACGCCGAGGCCATCGCGGGCCGCGAGCAGGAGGTGCTGCGGGCCTGGAAGGAGCTGCTGGCGGCGTGCGAGGAATGCCGGCTGCACGTGGCCAGCGTGGCCGACAAGATCCGCTTCGTGGGCACCGTCAGGGACCTGCTGGCCTGGATGGACGGCGTGCTCCACCAGATGGGCGCCGGGGAGAAGCCCAGGTAGGGTGCTGGGCAAGGGTCAGGTGCTGGGCCACCACAAGGTTCCGTGTCTTGGTCAGCCTGAGGGTCTGTGTCCTGTTCCACCATGGAACCAAGGAACACGTCCTGGTCCATCTGAGGATCTGGGTCCTGTTCCTGAACCAAGGACCACGTCCTGGTCCATCTGAGGGCCCATGTCCTGTTCCACCATGGAACCAAGGAACACGTCCTGGTCCATCTGAGAATCTGGGTCCTGTTCCACCATGGAACCAAGGAACACGTCCTGGTCCATCTGAGGATCTGGGTCCTGTTCCACCATGGAACAAGGATCATGTCCTGGTCCATCTGAGGGTCCATGTCCTGTTCCACCATGGAACCAAGGAACACGTCCTGGTCCATCTGAGAATCTGGGTCCTGTTCCCGAACCAAGGAACACCTCCTGGTCCATCCCAAGATCCCATGTCCTGGTCCATCTGAGGGTCCATGTCCTGTTCCACCATGGAACCAAAGAACACCTCCTGGTCCATCTGAGAATCTGGGTCCTGTTCCTGAACCAAGGAACATGTCCTGGTCCATCCCAAGATCCCATGTCCTGGTCCATCTGAGGGTCCATGTCCTGGTTCACCTTGGAACCAAGGAACACCTTCTGGTCCATCTGAGGATCAATGTCCTGTTTCACCATGTCCTGGTCCACCTGAGGATCTGGGTCCTGTTCCACCATGGAACCAAGGATCACGTCCTGGTCCATCTGAGGGTCCATGTCCTGTTCCATCATGGACCCCAAGGATCACGTCCTGGTCCATCCCAAGGTCCTATGTCCTGGTCCATCTGAAGATCTGGGTCCTGTTCCACCATGGAACTAAGGACCATGTCCTGGTCCATCTGAGGGTCCATGTCCTGTTCCATCATGGAACCAAGGACCACATCCTGATCTATCTGAGGGTCCATGTCCTGTTCCACCATGGACCTGAGGACCACGTCCTGGTCCATCTGAGGATCAATGTCCTGTTCCACCATGGGCCCAAGGACCACGTCCTGGCCCACCATGGGCCCAAGGACCACGTCCTGGCCCAGGGACCAAATCCTGCTCCATCAGGAGGACCCCAGACCCTTCCCCATGCCAATGTCCCCTCCCAGCCACCAAGGACCCCCCTCCATCCCCACCCTTGTCCCTCCCCTGCCCCAGGGACGTGTCCTCGGTGGAGCTGCTGATGAACGACCACCAAAGCCTCAAGACCGAGATGGAGGCCCGGGCCAAGAACGTGGCCACCTGCCTGGAGCTGGGCAAGACCCTCATCCTCAGCAAGAGCCCGGCGGCCGACGAGGTGCCCGGGGGGGTGGGCAATGTGGGGAGGGGGCGCGGTGGAACTCCTGGGGTGTCCCGACCCATGTCCCACCTCCCTGCAGATCAAATCCCACATGGAGAAGCTCCTGGCTAAGAAGAAGGAGATGACGGAGAAGTGGGACAAGCACTGGGAGTGGCTGCAGCAGAGTGAGTGCCACCCCAGGGGACAGCACGAGGTCATCGGGTGCTGGGGGGACGTCAGATGTTGGGGGACATTGGGTGTTGGGGGGACATCAGAAGGTTTCTGGGGGATGTTGAGTCTTGGAGGGACACCAGGTCTTGGGGTGGGCATTGGGTCATGGAGGACACCGGTTTATGGGGGTCACCAGGTTTTGGGTGGGCATCAGATGTTGGGTGGACATTGGGGACAGCAGGTCTTGCGGTGGACATTGGGTGGTGGGAGTCAATTTATGGGAGTCACCAGGTTATGGGGGACACCAGGTTATGGGGGACACCAAACTACAGAGAACGCCAAATTATGGGGAATACCAAGTTACGAGGAACACGAAATTATGGGGATCACCAAGTTATGAGGAACACGAAATTACGGGGATCACCAAATTACAGGGAACACCAAATTATGGGGAATACCAAATTATGAGGAACACAACATTATGGGGATCACCAAATTATGAGGAACATGAAATTACGGGGATCACCAAATTACAGGGAACACCAGATTATGAGGAACACAACATTATGGAGATCACCAAATTTTGAGGAATATGAAATTACGGGGATCACCAAATTATGAGGAACACCAAATTATGGGGAATACCAAATTATGAGGAACATGAAATTACGGGGATCACCAAATTACAGGGAACACCAAATTATGGGGATCACCAAATTATGAGGAACATGACATTATGGAGATCACCAAATTATGAGGAATATGAAATTACAGGGATTACCAAGTTATGAGGAACATGAAATTACGGGGATCACCACATTACAGGGAACACCAAATTATGAGGAACACGAAATTACGGGGATCACCAAATTATGAGGAACACCAAATTAAGGGAGACACCACACTATGGGTGACACCAAATTATGAGGGCCACCAGATCATGGGTGACCCCAGGCTCGGAGGTGACCCCAGCCCCGCGGCGACCCCGCGGCGGTGACGGGCGGCCCCGGCTGTGCCGGCAGTGCGCGAGGTGCACCAGTTCGCGCAGGAGGCCGTGGTGGCCGACGCGTGGCTGACGGCCCAGGAGCCGCTGCTGAAGAGCCAGGAGCTGGGCAGCAGCGTGGACGAGGTGGAGCAGCTGATCCGGCGGCACGAGGCCTTCCGGAAGGCGGCGGCCGCCTGGGAGGAGAGGTTCAGCTCCCTGCGGCGCCTCACCACGGTACGGCCGCCGCGGCGCCGGGGACGTCCCCGGGGCTGGGCCCTGCTCGGGGTGGGGGCAGCTGTGGGCTCAGCAGAACCATCTCCTCATCTGATCTTCATCCTCTTCCCATCTCTGCTGCTGTTTGCATCGCTGGCTTTGTCCTCTTCATCTCCATCTTCATCCCTGTCCCCATCTCATCTCCATCATCTCCGTTGACATAATTTATTTCTCCATCACTATCTCCATCTCATCTCCATCTCCATCATCTCCATCCCCATCTCCACTTCATTCCAATCTCCATCTCCATTTCCACCTCATCTCCATTTCCATCATTTCCATCTCCACTCCATCTCCACCCCATCTGTCATCTCAATTGCCATCTCCATCTCATCTCAATATCCATCTCATCCCCATCCTCATCTCCATCTTCATAACCTCCATCTCATCTCAATATCCATCTCATCCCCATCCTCATCTCCATCATCTCTATATCCATCCTATCTCCATCCCATCTACATCTCCCTCACATCTCCATCTCCATCATCTCCATCTCACCCCCATCCTCATCTCCATCTCATCTCCGTCTTCATAACCTCTATCTCCATTTCACCCCCTCCTCATCTCCGTCTCCATCTCCATCTCCATCTGCATGTCCATCCCATCTCCATTTCCATAATTTCCATCTCCATCATCTCCACTCCATCTCCATCCCCTCTGTCATCTCAATTGCTGTCTCCATCTCCATCTCATCCCATTCTCCATAATCTCCATCTCCATCCCATCTCCACCTCCATCTCCATCTTATCCCCATCTCCACCTCCATCCCATCTCCATCCCACCTCCACCTCCATCTCATCTCCATCTCCATCCCATCTCCATCTCCATCATCTCCATCTCCATCTCCATCATCTCCATCTCCATCTCCATCTCCATCTCCATCCCACCTCCATCCCATCCCACCTCCATCCCATCTCCATCATCTCCACCCCGCCACGCAGATCGAGAAGCTCAAGGCTGAGCAGAACAAGCAGCCGCCGACACCGCTCCTGACCCGAAAATTTCTGGGGGAGCCACCGGGCGGTGCCGACCCGCGCCGGCCGGAGCCGCGCGTGGCCTACGTCCGGCACGAGCTGCGGCCGGAGCGCCTCCAGCCCAAGCTCGACCGCGTCCAGCCGCCGGCCGCCGACGGAGCGCCCGCCGAGCCGCCCCCGGCCGCTGTCACCGCGGCCGCCACCGCGGCCACCACCGCCGAGCCCCCGGCAGCCGCCAAGGCCGAGGAGCCCGGCGAGGTCCGGCCGGGGCTGCCGGAGCGGCGCCGGGAGCGCCGGGAGCGCCGGCTGGAGCGGCAGGAGTCCAGCGAGCCGGAGCCGCCGCGGCACGACGGGAAGGGTGGCGGGTGAGCGAGGGGACGCCGCGGGGACGCCGCGGGGACACCGGGGAGGGGACGGGGCTGGGGTGATGCCACCGTCGTCTCCAAATATCCTCCAGCAGCAAAGCCACCCTGGCCGACATCGTGGAGCAGCTGCAGGAGAAGGAGGCGGGTGGCCCCGTGCCGGCTTCGGTGAGTCCTTGGTGGCACCTTGGTGACCCTTTGGTGGCTCCAAGGATTCCTCTTTGTGTCCCTTTGGATTCCCTTTGGTGTTCCCTCCGTGTGCCCCTGGAGATCCCTCATTGTCCCCTCCATGTCTCCTTGGATGTCCCCTCAGTGTCCCCTCCATGTCCCCCTAGCTGTCCCCTCAATGTTCCCTCCATGTCCACTGGAGATCTCCCAGTGTCCCCTCAGTGTCCCCTCAATGTCCCCTGGAGATCTCTCAATGTCCCCTCAATGTCCCCTGGAGATCCCTGAGTGTCCCCCCATTGTCCACTCACTGTCCCCTCAGTGTCCCACTGGACATCCCTCAGTGTCCCCTCATTGTCCCCCCCATTGTCCCCTCAATGTCCCCTGGAGATCTCTGAATGTCCCCTCAATGTCCCCTCAATGTCCCCTGGAGGTCCCTGAGTGTCCCCTCAATGTCCCCTGAAGATCTGTGAGTGTCCCCCCATTGTCCTCTCAGTGTCCCCTCCATGTCCTACTGGAGATCTCCTCAGAGATCCGTGAGTGTCCCCTCAGTGTCCCCTCAATGTCCCCCTGGAGATCCCTGAGTATCCCCTCATTGTCCCCTCAATGTCCCCTGGAGGTCCCTGAGTGTCCCCTCATTGTCCCCCTCATTGTCCCCTCATTGTCCCCTCACTGTCCCCTGGAGATCCCCGAGTGTCCCCTCACTGTCCCCTGCTGTCCCCTGGAGATCTCTGAATGTCCCCTCACTGTCCCCTGGAGATCCCCGAGTGTCCCCTCACTGTCCCCTCACTGTCCCCTGGAGATCCCCGAGTGTCCCCTCATTGTCCCCTCACTGTCCCCTGGAGATCCCCGAGTGTCCCCTCATTGTCCCCTCACTGTCCCCTGGAGATCCCCGAGTGTCCCCTCATTGTCCCCTCACTGTCCCCTGGAGATCCCCGAGTGTCCCCTCAGTGTCCCCTGCTGTCCCCAGCCCCGTGACCGTGACTCGCCCGCCCGTCTCCCCGCGGGCCCCGAGGCCCTGCCGGAGAGGACCCCTCGGCCGGACCGTCCGCGTGCGCGGGACCGGCCGAAGCCGCGGCGCCGGCCGCGCCCCAAGGACTCGGCGCAGGGCCCGGGGGAGCCGCGGCGCTCGCGGTCGGCGCCGGCGCAGGGCAGCGCGCCCCCGCCGCCGCCGCCGCCCGCACACACGGTGACGCACGAGGGGTTCCTGCTGCGCAAGCACGAGCTCGACGGCGCCGGCAAGAAGGCGTCCAACAGGTCTGGGGGGTCCATGGTGATGGGGGTTCTCCAAGGGGTGGGGTTCATTGAGACTTGGGGGTTCTCCAAGGGGTGGGGTTCATTGAGACTTGGGGGTTCTCCAAGGGTTGGAGTTCATCAAGAGCTGGGGGTTCTCCAAGGGTTGGGGTTCTCCAAGGGGTGGGATTCATCAGTGGTCCACCAGAATTTGGGGGTTCAGCAAGGGTTGGGGGTCTCCAAGAATTGGGGGTTCTCCAAGGGGTGGGGTTCATCAGGAGCTGGGGGTTCTCTGAGGGGTGGCATTCTCCAAGGGATGGGGTTCATCAGTGGAAGGGGTTCATCAAAAGCTGAGGGTTGTCCAAGGGTTGAGGTTCATCAATGGAAGAGGTTAATCAAGACTTGGGGGTTCTCCAAGGGGTGGGTTTCATCAGGAGCTGGGGGTTCTCCAAGGGTTGGGGTTCTCCAAGGGTTGGGGTTCATCAATGGTCCACCAGAATTTGGGGGTTCAGCAAGGGTTGAGGTTCTCCAAGAATTGGGGGTTCTCCAAGGGTTGGGGTTCATCAAGACTTGGGGTTTCTCCAAATGTTTGGGGTTCATCAATGGAAGGGGTTCATCAGGACTTGGGGGTTCTCTAAGGGGTGGGGTTCATCAATGGTCCACCAGAATTTGGGGGTTCAGCAAGAGTTGGGGTTCATCAAGACTTGGGGGTTCTCCAAGGGTTGAAGTTCATCAGTGGAAGGGGTTCATCAAAAGTTGAGGGTTGTCCAAGGGTTGGGGTTCATCAGTGGAAGTGGTTAATCAAGACTTGGGGGTTCTCCAAGGGTTGGGGTTCTCCAAGGGGTGGGATTCATCAGTGGTCCACCAGAATTTGGGGGTTCAGCAAGGGTTGGGGGTCTCCAAGAATTGGGGGTTCTCCAAGGGTTGGAGTTCATCAGTGGAAGGGGTTCATCAAAAGCTGAGGGTTGTCCAAGGGTTGAGGTTCATCGATGGAAGAGGTTAATCAAGACTTGGGGGTTCAGCAAGGGGTGGGTTTCATCAGGAGCTGGGGGTTCTCCAAGGGTTGGGGTTCTCCAAGGGTTGGGGTTCATCAATGGTCCACCAGAATTTGGGGGTTCAGCAAGGGTTGAGGTTCTCCAAGAATTGGGGGTTCTCCAAGACTTCATCAAGACTTGGGGTTTCTCCAAATGTTTGGGGTTCATCAATGGAAGGGGTTCATCAAGAGTTGAGGGTTGTCCAAGGGTTGAGGCTCATCAATGGAAGGGGTTCATCAAAAGTTGAAGGTTCTCCACAGGTTGAGGTTCATCAATGGTCCACCAGAATTTGGGGGTTCTCCAAATGTTGGGGTTCATCAATGGAAGGGCTTCATCAATAGTCCACCAGAATTTGGAGGTTCAGGAAGGGTTGGGGTTCACCAAGAATTGGGGGTTCTCCAAGGGTTGGGGTTCACCAAGGGTTGGGGTTCATCAGTGGAAGGGGTTCTTCATCAGGATTTGGGGCGTCTCCAAGGGCTGGGGTTCTCCAAGGCTTGGGGTTCTCCAAGGGCTGGGGTTCTCCAAGGGTTGGGAGTTCTCCAAATGTTGGGGTTCATCAGTGGAAGGGGTTCTTCATCAGGATTTGGGGCTTCTCCAAGGGTTGGGGTTCCCCAAGGTTTGGATCTTCACCGAGGGCTGGGGGGACATCGGTGGAGGGAGTTCTGCAAGGGTTGGGTTGGGTTCATCCATGAAGAGGGTTCCCCAAGCGTTGAGGGTTCACCAAGGACTGGGGTCCATCAATGGAGAAGATCCACAGAATTTGGGGGTTCACCAAGACTTGAAATTCCCCAAAATTTGGGGATTCACCACCGGTTGGAGGATCCATCAATGAAGGGGTCCACCAAGGGTTGGGGGTCCATCAGTGATGGTGTTCACCACGGGCTGGGGGTTCTCCAAGGATCTGGCGTCCATCTCTGGAGAGGACCCACCAGAATTTGGGGTTCCACCACGAGTTGGGTGGAGATTGACCAAAATTTGGGAACTCACCAAAGATAAGAACGTTCATCAACCAATCCACCAACATTCGGGGGTCCACCAAAACTCGGTTTTCCCCAAAACCTGGTGGTCACCGCGAGCAGGTCCTGGGTGAACCTCTACTGCGTGCTGGCCAAGGGCGACCTGGGCTTCTACAAGGACGCCAAGGGCCCCGCGGCCGGGGCCACGCACGGCGGGGAGCCCCTGCTCAGCCTGCACCGCGCCGCCAGCGAGGTGGCCAGCGACTACAAGAAGAAGAAGAACGTCTTCAAGCTCAAGTAAGTTCTGGGGCCGCTCGATTTTGGGGTCTCTGATGTCTCTTTTAGGGTTTCTGGTGGCACTTTTGGGGTCTCTGATGGCATTTTTGGGGTCTCATGTTGATTTGGGTGGGTCTGATGTCACTTTTGGGGTCTCTGATGCCACTTTTGGGGTCTCTGATGGCATTTTTGGGGTCTCATGTTGCTTTGGGTGGGTCTGATGTGACTTTTGGGGTCTCTGATGGCATTTTTGGGGTCTCATGTTGCTTTGGGTGGGTCTGATGTTTGGGGTCTCTGATGGCATTTTTGGGGTCTCTGATGCCACTTTTGGGGTCTCTGATGGCATTTTTGGGGTCTCATGTTGCTTTGGGTGGCCCTGATGGCACTTTTGGGGTTTCTGACACCACTTTTGGAGTCTCCTGTTGACTTTGGTGGCTCTGACACCCCAAAGTCCACGGTGACAATGTCCTGCTCTTGCAGGACCGGCGATGGGAGCGAGTTCCTGCTGCAGGCCAAGGATGAGGTGCGGCTCTGGGGGAGTCTTGTAAAGTTTTGGGGGGTCTGACGGGGGCTTTGGGGGGTCTCATGGTGGTTTTGTGGGTTCTTTGTAGGGTTTAGGGTGTCTGGTGGAGGTTTTGGAGTGTCTGATGGCGATTTTGGGGTGCCTGATGGTGGTTTTGGGTTGTCTCGTGGTGGTTTTGGGGTATCAGATGGTGGGGTTGGGGGATCTTGTGCTGTTTTTGGGGTGCCTGATGGTGGTTTTGGGGGGTCTCATGGTGATTTGGGTGGTTCTGATCTCATGTTGATTTTGATGGGTCCCTAACCCCATTTTTGGTGTCCCTAACCCCATTTTGGTGTCCCTACCCCATTTTCTGTGTCCCTAACCCCATTTTCTGTGTCCCTAAACCCATTTTTGGGGTCCCTGACCCCATTTCTGTGTCCCTAACCCCATTTCTGTGGTTCCTAACCCCATTTTGGTGTCCCTGACCCCATTTTCATTGTCCCTAAGCCTGTTCTTCATGTCTTTAACCCCATTTTCTGTGTCCCTAACCCCATTTCTGTGGTTCCTAACCCCATTTTTTATTGTCCCTAACCCCATTTTTATATCCCCAACCCCATTTTCTGTGTCCCTAACCCCATTTTTTGTGCCCCTACCCCCATTTTTTGTGTCCCTAACCCCATTTTCATTGTCCCTAAGCCTGTTCTTCATGTCTTTAACCCCATTTTCTGTGTCCCTAACCCCATTTTCTGTGGTTCCTACCCCCATTTTTTGTGTCCCTAACACCATTTTTGGTGTAGCTAACCCCATTTTCATTGTCCCTAAGCCTGTTCTTCATGTCTTTAACCCCATTTTCTGTGTCCCTAACCCCATTTTCTGTGGTTCCTACCCCCATTTTTTGTGTCCCTAACACCATTTTTGGTGTAGCTAACCCCATTTTCATTGTCCCTAAGCCTGTTCTTCATGTCTTTAACCCCATTTTCTGTGTCCCTAACCCCATTTTCTGTGGTTCCTACCCCCATTTTTTGTGTCCCTAACACCATTTTTGGTGTCCCTAACCCCATTTTTTGTGTCCCTAACCCCATTTTGGTGTAGATAACCCCATTTACGATGTCCCTGACCCATTTTTTGTGTCCCTAACCCCATTTTTGGTGTCCCCAACCCCATTTTTGTGTCCCTAACCCCATTTTTTCTGTCCCTAACCCCATTTTGGTGTAGATAACCCCATTTACCATGTCCCTGACCCATTTTTTGTGTCCCTAACCCCATTTTTGGTGTCCCCAACCCCATTTTTGTGTCCCTAACCCCATTTTTTCTGTCCCTAACCCCATTTTGGTGTAGACAACCCCATTTACGATGTCCCTGACCCTGTTTTTGGAGCCCCTAACCCCATTTTTTGTGTCACTAACACCATTTTTTTGTGTTCCTAACCCCATTTTGGTGTAGCTAACCCCATTTTGGTGTAGCTAACCCCATTTTTGTGTCCCTGACCCTGTTTTTGGGGCCCCTAACCCCATTTTTGGTGTCCCTAAGACCATTTTTGGTGTAGATAACCCCATTTACCATGTCCTTGACCCTGGTTTTGGGGCCCCTAACCCCATTTTTGGTGTCCCCAACCCCATTTTTGTGTCGCTGACCCTGGTTTTGGGGCCCCTAACCCCCTTTTTGGGGTGTCTGGCCCCGTTTCTGCCCTCCAGGAGGACATGCAGGGCTGGCTGCGGGCGCTGGCCGCCAGCGCTCAGGAACACGCCGAGCTGGCCCGGTGGCAACAAGGCCTCCTGACCACCTCCTCCACCGACGAGGGGCTCCCCCGGCGCGACCCCGACCGGCCCCGGCGGAAGTGACCCCCCCCGAACCCCCACTTTGGGGTCCCGGTGCCCCAAAAAACCCAAATTTTGGGGTCCTGCCCCCCCCAAAAAACCTGAGTTTTGGGGTCCCACCCTCTCCACGAGTCCTGGGTTCGGGGTCCCGAGCCCCGATTTTGGGGTTCAGGCCGCCCCAAACTCTAATTTGGGGGTCCCAGCCCCACCCTGAACCTTGGTTTTGGGTCCTGGCCCACCCCAAAACTTCAATTTTGGGGTCCTGGTCCCCCCAGAATGTGAGTTTGGAGTCCTGGCCTGCACAAAACCTCAATTTTGGGGTCCTGGTTCCCCCAAAACTCAAATTTTGGGGTCTCGGCCCCCCTTTTCCCCCAGCACAAGCCATAGAAAGCCGGGGGGGCCCCAGCGCCGCCGTTGTACAAATGTAATAAAGCACCTGCTGCACCCCAAAAGTGGCCTGGGGGAAACTGGGGAGTCCGGGGGCGAAGGATGGGACATCCTGGGTGGATTTTGGGGTGTCCTGGGGGGGATCTGGGGAGTCCTGGGCGGGGGGAGTGGAGGAGACAAGGAGGGGATTGGGGAATCCTAGGGGAAAGTTGGGATGCCCAGGGTGGATTTTGGGGAGCCCAGGAGGAGATTGGGGCATCTTGGAAGGGGGGGTGGGAGGTACTGGGGGATTTCGAGGAGTTCAGGGAGGATTTGAGGAGAACCTGGGGGGGCTTAGGGGATTCCTGGTAGGGATTTGGGGGAATCATTCAGGGTTTGGGGGAGCACAGGGGGAGGTCTGCGGGGCCCTGGGAAATTCCAGGGAGTCCTGGGGAGGGTTGTGGCTCCCCTCCCTTTCCTTGAGGAGGAATGGAGGAGGAGGAGGAGGGAGGAGGAGAAGGAGGTGGGGTTAAGGAGGAGGAGGAATGAGAGAAGAGGAGGGATGGAACAGAAGGAGGCGGGGATAGGACAGAGGACGAGAAAGAGGCGGGATGGCGGAGGAGGAGCGGGAGGAAGAGCGGGAGGAAGAGGAAGAGGAGGGCCAAAGGCGGGTCCAGGCTGAGCAGGAGGAAGCACGCGGCCGAGCCCTCCGTGCACTCGCAGCCCCCACCTGTGGGATCATCGCCCCCATGGCGCAGGTGAGCGGGGAGGGGGAGCTCGGCCCAGATATCCCGGGGGTCCCTGGGCTGGGGTGGGTTTTTTGGGGGGATGTTTGGAGAATGAAGAAGTGCGAGGCTGAGCGGAAAAGGCCCCTCGGGGGGACATCGGGGGGTGGCGGTGGCGGCTGGCGGCAGAGGCAGCCTGGAGGAGCAGAGCCCTGTGTCCCCCAGGAGCCCAAAGCGGGGAGCCCAGAGAGGGGGGAGCGCCGCCATGGGCGGGAGCCTGCAGAGGCTGGAGAGGGGCAGGGGGGACTCCTTGGAGCCCCTGCAGCCCGGAGCAGAGCATGAGGGGAGAAGGGAGCCCAGAAGGGAGCCCGAAAAGCCCCGGCAGCCCTGGATGGGCAGAGCGAAGAGGGGGCAGCTTTTGGCATTGCTGGCACTGCCAGCAGCCTGGGGAGGGCGGGCACCGAGGACAAGGGGGACCCCAATGCCAGCGTGACCCCAGCAGCTGGGCCAGGGGGAACCCCAACAGCAGAGGGGAGGGAGCAGGGACGGGGAATTCCTGGGAGGCTTTTTAGGGCTCAACCTCGGTGTTTGGGAGGTTTTTCTGGAGCCCCGATGGCCGGTGAGTTCTAGAGATGGACTCGGGCAGAGGGACCTTCAATCTCAACGTGCTCATCCCTTGTTTTCCCCAAACCAGGATCTCCCATTCCCAACCCCCGGGAGGCTGTGAGGAAGAGGAGGATGCCCCAGGAGACGGAGGCAGGTGAGGAGGAAGTCAGTGCCCCTTTGGCCTCTGTGCTGCTCCATCTGCCAGCCCAGCAGGGCCCCGGCTGCAGGACAGCCTGGGGGCATCTCCTTGGCCTTGCCTGTGGCCCGGAGGCAAATGCCATCCTGTCCTTGTCCTTCCTCCCCCAGAGCAGGAGCTGAGCATGGAGAGCAGGGAGGACAAATCCCCGCGGCAGAAGCTGGTGGCAGAGGCCGTTTTGAGCGGCTCCACGGCGCAGGAAGCCAACGGGGAGGAAAAGCCCCGGAGATGCCGCACGAGGAGGGGCTGCAAACGCAGCTGGCGGGGATCTGAGGGGGAAAGAGCCAGCCTGGGCCGGGAAGGCGGCCGCAGATGGAGCCAGAGCTCGCAGCTGGTGGTCCGTGAGCAGCTCCGTGATGGGGAGAAGCCCCACACGTGCGAGGAGTGTGGGAAGAGCTTCAGGAGGAACAGCCACCTGATCATCCACCAGAGGATCCACACAGGGGAGAGGCCCCACGAGTGTGGGGAGTGTGGGAAAAACTTCAGCCGGAGCTCCGAGCTGATCCTGCACAAGAGGAGCCACACTGGGGAGAAACCCTACGAGTGTGGGGAGTGTGGGAAGAGCTTCAGACGGAGCTCCCACCTGATCAGCCACCAAGTGATCCACACTGGGGAACGGCCCTACGAGTGTGGGGAGTGTGGGAAGAGCTTCAGCCACAGCTCCAGTCTGATCAGTCACCAGAGGATCCACACTGGGGAGAGGCCCTACGAGTGTTCCAAGTGTGGGAAGAGGTTTCAGAGCAGCTCCATTCTCTTCCGGCACTATCAGACTCACACAGAGGAGAGGCCATTCCTCTGCCCTGACTGCGGGAAGGGATTCAGGCAGAATTCCACCCTGGTCAGCCACCGGCGCATCCACACTGGGGAGAGGCCCTACGAGTGTGATAAATGCAGGAAGAGGTTTCAGACCAGCTCCCATCTCCTCCGGCACTATCGCATTCACAGAGAGGAGAGGCCCTTCAGCTGCCCCGACTGCGGGAAGGGATTCAAGCACAACTCCACCCTCGTCACCCACCGGCGCATCCACACTGGGGAGAGGCCCTACGAGTGTGGGGAGTGTGGGAAGAGCTTCTCTTACAGATCTACCTTGACCCAACACCAACGGAGGCACCGGTGAGGGAAGCCCTGCGAGTGCCCCGAGTGCGGGAAGAGCTTCGTGCGCTGCTCCAGCTCCATCCCCCACTGCAGGACCCACGCTGGGCACAGGCCTGCAGACCCACATTCCCTGTGATCCATGATGGGAGCACACCTGGCTGCTCGTCCTTTTGGTTTGGCCTTAATGTTTTTTTCTCTTCTCAATCTCTATGCAGTCCAAAAGCCAGGAGGCATCGACCAGTTGCTTCAGAACACCTCAGTCCCACTGAAAACAAGGGAATTGTTGAATAAAGGCTCGACGCCACCTGAGATTGCTTGTTCCCAGCTCAAAAAGTCTAAATCCAACTCCAAAGGGTGTCGACTCCACAGCGGAGAGGGCGAGATGGGGTTCAAAGCAGATTGGCAGAGGTGGGATCCCAATTTGGAGCGGTGGGATGGGGATTGCGTGGGGCTGGGGGTGTGGGATGTATTTGATAGCAAATAAAACTCTCAGACTTACTGCTTTCTCTCCCGTCCATGCTCAGTGCCGTGCAGTTCTGTTTGCAGAGTGCCGCCTCCCAGAGTGTCCCCTCACAGTTGCCGCCCTCGGCCTGAGCCCGCCCCTTTCCCCTCACGGTTCCGCCCTTTCCTCGCCCCCTTTCCCCTCACGGTTCCGCCCTTTCCTTGCCCCCTTTCCCCTCACGGTTCGGCCTTCGGGAACGGGGCAGGAGGAGGAGGAGGGAGGGAGGAAGAGGCCGAGCAGCAGCAGCAGCAGCAGCAGCAGAAGAGCAGAGGGAGAATCTCGTGGCCCTGGCGCTCCCTGAAGCCGCCGCAGCCCCGGGAGCATCGCCCCCCATCCCGCAGGTGCCCGGGGAGGGGGAGCTCGGCCCAAAGATCCCGGGGGGTCCCTGGCTTTGGGGTTTTTTGGGGGGATGTTTGCAGCTGGCAGGGCTCCCAAGCCCAGCCGCAGATGGCCCTCGGGGGGACATCGGGGGGTCCCCGGGAGGTGTTTTTGGGGGGTCCCGGGGCTGGCAGTGGCTGCCCCAGTATCAGCCCAGTCACTCCCAGTATGATCCTCGTCAGTTCCCATTTAGTGCATGATCCCAGTTGCTCCCAGAAGGGGCCAGTCCCTTCCAGTCCTCCCCCATGATGCTGCAGTTTTCTCCCAGCACAGTCCCACTTGCTCCCAGTTCCTCCCAATGTCATCCAGTGTGTTCCCAGTTGTGCCAGTTGCCCCTACCCTAGTCCTAATCTCTCCCACTGTGATCCCAGTGTCTCCCAGTGACACGATCCGTCCTAAGGACGTGACTTGTGAAGGTTCTTTTCACTGATCTCAGGGTGCAAAAACTGTCACGACAAGGGGGTTTTGCAGTAAAAATCCAAACATACCTATTTTTATTGAATAACCACAGCAAAATGCATTAGGGAGAAGGGGAATGAAGAAAGGGAAAGAATAGGGATAAAAAAAAAAGAGAGAGGAAAAGAAAGGAGGTGTATAGCTAGCAGACGTGGGATCCTTCAAAGTCCAGGCGACGGAGCCTGCCGTCCTCACGTCAGGGGAGATCTCAAGGGGACCAGTCAGCTCTAACCTCTTTTATAGTCCTTTTTTACTGGGGCAAGGGGACACATTTCAAAATAGTCTGTTGAGAAAGGGTACCAAAATTCCATCAGCAGTAGGCCTGGTACAGAAAGTCCATCAGCAGTAGGCAAGAACCATCGTCCCCTCGGTCCAGCGGTCGCTTGCAAACTTGCTTTGGTTACCTGGCCTTCCCCACCCACGCCTGCCCCCACCCTACGGTGGGGATTTCAGCCTCAGTCTTTAGGGAAGAGGAGGGGGCTTTTCCACGTAGGGGTGGCATGTGTCAGTCCTCGAGGGAGAACCTTCTCCCATCTCAGTCCATCTGCCACGGTGCTTGATGTACGGGAAGGGAGGCTCCTTTGGGGGTGACCCCCGAGGAGGTCATTGCAGAGAGAAAGTGCAGCCAAGCCAGGAGGGTGGAGAAATTCCAGGGCCAGCGCTGCTAAGTGATGCAGGCGAAGGAGAGCTCGCTGCCCCTTCTCGGGTGCAGTGCTCCATGGGCTGAGCAAACACACCCGGAGACAGTAATTTGCCTTGGTGGACCAGTCAGACCTGGATTTTCAGAGCAGGATCTTTTCCTTTCCCCGGTGGCCTCAGCTTTCATGACGATCGAGAGGCAAAGAATGAGGGAAAGTTCGGACAGACACTGGCACCCAGCCAGAGCCGAGTCATTCCCACTCGCCTCCAGCGTGTTCCCAGTTCCCCCAGCACATTCCCAATGGCTCCCAGTCTGGTCCCAGTCACCACCCGCATGGTTTGAGACACTCCCAGTATATCCCAGTTGCCCTGAACATTCTGGCAGTCATTGCCAGGCACTCCCACTCACCTCAGCATGGTTCACTTGCTCCCAGATTTCTCCCAGTTGCTCCCACTTCCTCTCAATATGTCCACAGTTAGTCCCAGTATATGGTTCATGCAGCTCCCAGTAAGGCCCAGTCAGGGTCCAGTCACGCCCACTCTAATCCCAGGATGATTGTAGCCACTCCCAGTATGATCCCAGTCTCCCTCAGGGTGATCACAGACTGCCCTGGCATGGCAGCCTGATCCCAGTCTGAAGTCAGTACAAACCCAGCAGAGTCCCAGTCACTCCCAGTACGATGGCAGCAAGATTCCTGTCACTTCCAGCATGATGCCAATGGATTCCAGCAGAAGACCAGTAGTTTCCAATCACCCCCAGCATGCAGCCAGTCACTCCCAGTTGCTCCCAGCACGATCCCAGTTGCTCACAGCTGCTCCCAGCCATCCTCAGCATAATCCCAGTCACTCCCAGTATATCCCATTTCCCAATAACATGGTCACAGTTGCCCCCCACAGGCACCTGCTCACTACCAGCACGCACCCAGTATGATTCCGGCATGGTGTCAGTCCATCCCCACTATAGTCCCAGTCACTCCCAGTGTGATCCCAGAGCGATCCCAGTCGGGCCCAGTTCCTGGCAGTGCTGCCAGCGCTGGGATCCCGCAGCCCTCTGAGCGTTCCCCGCTCCCGACTGTGCCGAGAGGAGCCCCAAGGGCTGGCAGTGCCCAGGCAGGCTCCCCAGCAAGGCCCAGTTTGGATGGGGGGCCCCCAGTTGTCGCAGTTTGCCTCTCCTTTGGCCCGGGCCGGCTTCCCCCCTTCTCCGCAGCGGCCGGGAGCAGCCGAGAGCCCCGCGCTGCCCGTGCCGAGCTGTGCCGGCTCCAGCCCCGCTCCTGCCGCGGGCTGCGAGGGCTCCGGGAACGGGGCAGCGAGGGGGTCGCTGCTGCTGCGGGAGGAGGAGGAGGGAGCCAAGGGCAGGGATGAAGGAGGACGGAGAGGCGGGCACAGGGAGGAGGAGGAGGAGGAGGAGGAGGAGCGGGAGGAAGAGGAAGAGGAGGGCCAAAGGCGGGTCCAGGCTGAGCAGGAGGAAGCACGCGGCCGAGCCCTCCGTGCATTCGCAGCCCCCACCTGTGGGATCATCGCCCCCCATGGCGCAGGTGAGCGGGGAGGGGGAGCTCGGCCCAGATATCCCGGGGGTCCCTGGGCTGGGGTGGGTTTTTTTGGGGGGATGTTTGGAGAATGAAGAAGTGCGAGGCCGAGCGGAAAAGGCCCCTCGGGGGGACATCGGGGGGTGGCGGTGGCGGCTGGCGGCAGAGGCAGCCTGGAGGAGCAGAGCCCTGTGTCCCCCAGGAGCCCAAAGTGGGGAGCCCAGAGAGGGGGGAGCGCCGCCATGGGCGGGAGCCTGCAGAGGCTGGAGAGGGGCAGGGGGGACTCCTTGGAGCCCCTGCAGCCCGGAGCAGAGCATGAGGGGAGAAGGGAGCCCAGAAGGGAGCCCGAAAAGCCCCGGCAGCCCTGAATGGGCAGAGCGAAGAGGGGGCAGCTTTTGGCATTGCTGGCACTGCCAGCAGCCTGGGGAGGGCGGGCACCGAGGACAAGGGGGACCCCAATGCCAGCGTGACCCCAGCAGCTGGGCCAGGGGGAACCCCAACAGCAGAGGGGAGGGAGCAGGGACGGGGAATTCCTGGGAGGCTTTTTAGGGCTCAACCTCGGTGTTTGGGAGGTTTTTCTGGAGCCCCAATGGCCGGTGAGTTCTGGGGATGGACTCGGGCAGAGGGAACTTCAATCTCAACGTGCTCATCGCTTGTTTTCCCCAAACCAGGATCTCCCATTCCCAACCCCCGGGAGGCTGTGAGGAAGAGGAGGATGGCCCTGGACATGCAGGCGGGTGAGGAGGAAGTCAGTGCCTCTGGGGAATCCTTATAATCAGAGGGGAAAGCACCAAAAGAGAAACCTCAGAGACAGTAGAATTGTGATTTCAGCTGTGCAGCAGCCGTAAGATTGGTCAGCAGAAATATTCTATAAAAAGTAGCCAGTAAGGGGAAATAGAACAATGGTGAGTGTATTAACGCTCATCGAGAATAATTCCCTAATCTGCAGAAAAGTATAACTAGCAAGATATTAGGAAGTTTGAAGCTTCATTATGGAGCTCTGTGTATTGTGTTTTAAGGTTTACAAGTAGGTATTGTATTTGAAATAAGCATTGTTTGAACTGGAGGTCCGTGTGCTTATAGTGCCTGGATAGAACTGCTGTCAGGGTGCTTTTGCTTTCTGTGATTGGGCAAAACACTTTAAAGTAAATTTTAACATTAAGTTCTTTGTCTGCTGCCTGTGATGGGAGCTGCTGGCATCTGAGATTGTCATGACCATTAATGAGACTGATGCTGGAAAATAAAAGGGCAGCACAGCCTGGGGGCATCTCCTTGGCCTTGCCTGTGGCCCGGAGGCAAATGCCATCCTGTCCTTGTCCTTCCTCCCCCAGAGCAGGAGCTGAGCATGGAGAGCAGGGAGGACAAATCCCCGCGGCAGAAGCTGGTGGCAGAGGCCGTTTTGAGCGGCTCCACGGCGCAGGAAGCCAACGGGGAGGAAAAGCCCCGGAGATGCCGCACGAGGAGGGGCTGCAAACGCAGCTGGCGGGGATCTGAGGGGGAAAGAGCCAGCCTGGGCCGGGAAGGCGGCCGCAGATGGAGCCAGAGCTCGCAGCTGGTGGTCCGTGAGCAGCTCCGTGATGGGGAGAAGCCCCACACGTGCGAGGAGTGTGGGAAGAGCTTCAGGAGGAGATCCAGCCTGATCAGGCACCAGAGGAGCCACACTGGGGAGAGACCCTACGAGTGTGGGGAGTGTGGGAAGAGCTTCAGCCTGAGCTCCAACCTGATCAAACACCAGAAAATTCACAGTGGGGAGAGGCCCTATGAGTGTGGGAAATGTGGGAAGAGCTTCAGAAGCAGCTCCCACCTGATCACGCACCAGAGGATCCACACTGGGGAGAGGCCCTACGAGTGTGGGAAATGTGGGAAGAGCTTCAGAAGCAGCTCCCACCTGATCAGCCACCAGAGGATCCACACTGGGGAGAGGCCCTACGAGTGTGGGGAGTGTGGGAAGAGCTTCACACAGAGCTCCAGTGTCATCAGCCACCAGAGAATCCACACTGGGGAGAAACCCTACGAGTGTGGGGAGTGTGGGAAGAGCTTCAGAGAGAGCTCCGGTCTGATCAAGCACCAGAGGATCCACACTGGGGAGAGGCCCTACGAGTGTTCCAAGTGTGGGAAGAGGTTTCAGACCAGCTCCAGTCTCCTCCAGCACTATCAGAGTCACACAGAGGAGAGGCCCTTCCTCTGCCCTGACTGCGGGAAGGGATTCAGGCAGAACGGCACCCTGGTCACCCACCGGCGCATCCACACTGGGGAGAGGCCCTACGAGTGTGATAAATGCAGGAAGAGGTTTCAGACCTGCTCCCATCTCCTCCGGCACTATCGCATTCACACAGAGGAGAGGCCCTTCAGGTGCCCCCACTGCGGGAAGGGATTCAAGCACAACTCCACCCTCGTCACCCACCGGCGCATCCACACTGGGGAGAGGCCCTACGAGTGTGGGGAGTGTGGGAAGAGCTTCTCCCAGAGCTCTCACTTGACCCAACACCAACGGAGGCACCGGTGAGGGAAGCCCTGCGAGTGCCCCGAGTGCGGGAAGAGCTTCGTGCGCTGCTCCAGCTCCATCCCCCACTGCAGGACCCACGCTGGGCACAGCCCTGCTGACCCACATTCCCTGTGATCCATGCTGGGAACACACCTGGCTGCTCGTCCTTTTGGTTTGGCCTTAATGTTTTTTTCTCTTCTCAATCTTTGCAGTCCAAAAGCCAAGTGGGATGGGTCTGTTACTTCAGAACAACTCAGTCCCACTGAAAACAACTCAATTGTTGAATTAAGGCTCTATAGCAGCAGAGATTTGCTTCTTCCTACCTCAAACAACTCAATCCCACAACAAAGTTCCTCGACTCCAAAGCCACCAGGGTGACATGGGCTTAGATGACACTGGGACAAGTGGGATCCCAATTTAGTGCGGAGGGACGGGGATTGCGTGGGGCTGGGTGTGTGAGATGTATTTGATAGCAAATAAAACTCTCAGACTTACTGCTTTCTCTCCGGTCCATGCTCAGTCCCGTGCAGTTCTGTTTGCAGAGTGCCGCCTCCCAGAGTGTCCCCTCACAGTTGCCGCCCTCGGCCTGAGCCCGCCCCTTTCCCCTCACGGTTCCCGCCCTTTCCTTGCCCCCTTTCCCCTCACGGTTCCGCCCTTTCCTCGCCCCCTTTCCCCTCACGGTTCCGCCCTTTCCTTGCCCCCTTTCCCCTCACGGTTCCGCCCTTTCCTTGCCCCCTTTCCCCTCACGATTCCGCCCTTTCCTCGCCCCCTTTCCCCTCACGGTTCCGCCCTTTCCTCGCCCCCTTTCCCCTCACGGTTCCGCCCTTTCCTTGCCCCCTTTCCCCTCACGGTTCGGCCTTCGGGAACGGGGCAGGAGGAGGAGGAGGGAGGGAGGAAGAGGCCGAGCAGCAGCAGCAGCAGCAGCAGCAGAAGAGCAGAGGGAGAATCTCGTGGCCCTGGCGCTCCCTGAAGCCGCCGCAGCCCCGGGAGCATCGCCCCCCATCCCGCAGGTGCCCGGGGAGGGGGAGCTCGGCCCAAAGATCCCGGGGGGTCCCTGGCTTTGGGGTTTTTTGGGGGACGTTTGCAGCTGGCAGGGCTCCCAAGCCCAGCCGCAGATGGCCCTCGGGGGGACATCGGGGCTCCCCGGGAGGTGTTTTTGGGGGGTCCCGGGGCCGGCAGTGGCTGCTCCCAGTATCAGCCCAGTCACTCCCAGTTTGAGCCCAGCTGGTCCCTGTGCTATTCCCTTGCCCTCTGAACAGAGAGAAGCTGTGAATCGAGCAGGGAAGACAGACAACATAATTCTTATCTCGCCTGTGGTGCTGCAGTAGAATGCACTGTGGAGGTGGTTTCTCCAGAGCGAGGATGTTTTGTTGCCTTGGCCTGGCAGGGCCAAGAAGGTGTGTGTGTGTCGGGCTGTCACGAGACAGTCCCGAGAGAGTCAGGAGATGAGCGCAGCTCTGTGCCCTTGTGAGCGAGGCTGAGGGCAAGGCAGATTCAGTTTAGAGGCAACAAGTACAGTACAGAATAACAAAGTCATTATTTAGCCTTCTGCTGCTGGAGTCAGATGCATCATTCTCTCCCCTCCATCGGGGCTCGCCCGTGCATCGATAGGTGCCCCCGTGTGCTTCCAGTCTCCTCAGCACTCCCAGTATGAGCCCAGTTGGTGCCCCCGTGTGCTTCCAGTTTCCTCAGCACTCCCAGTATGAGCCCAGTTGGTCCCCCCATGTGCTTCCAGTTTCCTCAGCACTCCCAGTATGAGACCACTCACTCCCAGTAGGAGCCTGGTCACTTCCCCTCACTCTCTGCCGGATCCCACTTGCTGCCAGTATCATCCCAGTTGCTCCCAGTATAATCCTGGTCACTTCCCCTCAGTGCCTGGGTCATCCCAGTTGCTCCCAGTATAATCCTGGTCACTGCCCCTCAGTGCCTGGATGATCCCAGTTGCTCCCAGTGAGAAAAGGGTCATTTCCCCTCACTCTCTGCAGCATCCCAGTTGCTTCCAGTATGAGCCCAGTCACTCCCAGTCGTTCCCTATGATGATGCAATTTGCCCCCAGCACGGTGGCAGTTGCTGCCAGTTCCTCCCACTTTCAGCCAGTGTGTTCCCAGTTCTCCCAGTTGCCCCTAGCATACTCCTCCTCATTACCAGTGTGCTCCCAGTATAATGCCACTTGCTTCCAGTCTCTCCCAGTATGGTCCCAGCTGCCTCCAGCACGGTTCCAGTTGCTTCCTAGATGAACCCAGTCAGTCCCAGTATGATGCCATTTGCTCCCAGTCAGGCCCAGTATGGGGGATGATGTGCAGGGTCTCCTCCCAGTCACTCCCAGATACTCCCAGGCTTAGTCCAGTCACTGCCAGTAGGATCCAAATATGGCCCCAGTTGCTCCCAGTTGCTGCCAGAATAAACCAGTTTTTCTCTGCATGGTTCCAGTTGCTCTCTTTCAGCCTCACCTTCATTCCAGTCACTCCCAGTATCTCCCAGTGTACCCCAGTTCCCTCCAGCACCTCCCCAGTTCCTTCCAGCATGATCCCATTTGCTGCCAACCACTCCAGGTCAGCCTCAGTGATTCGCACTCACGGCCAGTACGATCCCAGTCACCTCCAGCATGATCCCAGTAGAAGCCCCGATGTTTCCAATCCCCCCCAGCATGCAGCCAGTCACTCCCAGTTGCTCCCAGCGTTATCCCTGTTACTCACAGCTACTCCCAGTCACCCTCAGCACAATCCCAGTTGCTTACAGTAGCACCCAGCATGATCCCAGTTGTTCAGAGCTGCTGCAGTCACCTTCAGCACCATCCCAGTCACTCCCAGTATATCCCATTTGACCCTAACATGGTCTGATCTGCCCCCTGCAGGCTCCTACTCAGTCCCAGCATGATCACAGTGTAATCCCAGTATGATCCCAGTGTCCGTGAGTGCGGTCAGTCTGCCCTGCGATGGCAGAATGATCCCAGTGCGATGTCAGCACCAACCCAGTACAGCCCCAGTCAGTCCCAGAGCGATCCCAGTGGAGCCCAGTCCCTGGCAGTGCTGCCAGCGCTGGGATCCCGCAGCCCTCTGAGCGTTCCCCGCTCCCGGCTGTGCCGAGAGGAGCCCCAAGGGCTGGCAGTGGCCAGGCAGGCTCCCCAGCAAGGCCCAGTTCGGATGGGGGGCCCCCAGTTGTCGCAGTTTGCCTCTCCTTTGGCCCGGGCCGGCTTCCCCCCTTCTCCGCAGCGGCCGGGAGCAGCCGAGAGCCCCGCGCTGCCCGTGCCGAGCTGTGCCGGCTCCAGCCCCGCTCCTGCCGCGGGCTGCGAGGGCTCCGGGAACGGGGCAGCGAGGGGGTCGCTGCTGCTGCGGGAGGAGGAGGAGGGAGCCAAGGGCAGCGATGAAGGAGGAGGAGGGAGAGGCGGGCACAGGGAGGAGGAGGAGGAGGAGGAGGAGGAGGAGGAGGAGGAGGAGGAGGAGGAGGAGGCGGGGGGATGGCAGAGGAGGAGCGGGAGGAAGAGGAAGAGGAGGGCCAAAGGCGGGTCCAGGCTGAGCAGGAGGAAGCACGCGGCCGAGCCCTCCGTGCATTCGCAGCCCCCACCTGTGGGATCATCGCCCCCATGGCGCAGGTGAGCGGGGAGGGGGAGCTCGGCCCAGATATCCCGGGGGTCCCTGGGCTGGGGTGGGTTTTTTTGGGGGGATGTTTGGAGAATGAAGAAGTGCGAGGCCGAGCGGAAAAGGCCCCTCGGGGGGACATCGGGGGGTGGCGGTGGCGGCTGGCGGCAGAGGCAGCCTGGAGGAGCAGAGCCCTGTGTCCCCCAGGAGCCCAAAGCGGGGAGCCCAGAGAGGGGGGAGCGCCGCCATGGGCGGGAGCCTGCAGAGGCTGGAGAGGGGCAGGGGGGACTCCTTGGAGCCCCTGCAGCCCGGAGCAGAGCATGAGGGGAGAAGGGAGCCCAGAAGGGAGCCCGAAAAGCCCCGGCAGCCCTGAATGGGCAGAGCGAAGAGGGGGCAGCTTTTGGCATTGCTGGCACTGCCAGCAGCCTGGGGAGGGCGGGCACCGAGGACAAGGGGGACCCCAATGCCAGCGTGACCCCAGCAGCTGGGCCAGGGGGAACCCCAACAGCAGAGGGGAGGGAGCAGGGACGGGGAATTCCTGGGAGGCTTTTTAGGGCTGAACCTCGGTGTTTGGGAGGTTTTTCTGGAGCCCCGATGGCCGGTGAGTTCTGGGGATGGACTCGGGCAGAGGGACCTTCAATCTCAACGTGCTCATCCCTTGTTTTCCCCAAACCAGGATCTCCCATTCCCAACCCCTGGGAGGCTGTGAGGAAGAGGAGGATGCCCCGGGAGACGGAGGCAGGTGAGGAGGAAGTCAGTGCCCCTTTGCCCTCTGTGCTGCTCCATCTGCCAGCCCAGCAGGGCCCCGGCTGCAGCACAGCCTGGGGGCATCTCCTTGGCCTTGCCTGTGGCCCGGAGGCAAATGCCATCCTGTCCTTGTCCTTCCTCCCCCAGAGCAGGAGCTGAGCATGGAGAGCAGGGAGGACAAATCCCCGCGGCAGAAGCTGGTGGCAGAGGCCGTTTTGAGCGGCTCCACGGCGCAGGAAGCCAACGGGGAGGAAAAGCCCCGGAGATGCCGCACGAGGAGGGGCTGCAAACGCAGCTGGCGGGGATCTGAGGGGGAAAGAGCCAGCCTGGGCCGGGAAGGCGGCCGCAGATGGAGCCAGAGCTCGCAGCTGGTGGTCCGTGAGCAGCTCCGTGATGGGGAGAAGCCCCACACGTGCGAGGAGTGTGGGAAGAGCTTCAGGAGGAGATCCAGCCTGATCAGGCACCAGAGGAGCCACACTGGGGAGAGACCCTACGAGTGTGGGGAGTGTGGGAAGAGCTTCAGCCTGAGCTCCAACCTGATCAAACACCAGAAAATTCACAGTGGGGAGAGGCCCTACGAGTGTGGGAAATGTGGGAAGAGCTTCAGAAGCAGCTCCCACCTGATCAGCCACCAGAGGATCCACACTGGGGAGAGGCCCTACGAGTGTGGGAAATGTGGGAAGAGCTTCAGAAGCAGCTCCCACCTGATCAGCCACCAGAGGATCCACACTGGGGAGAGGCCCTACGAGTGTGGGGAGTGTGGGAAGAGCTTCACACAGAGCTCCAGTCTCATCAGCCACCAGAGAATCCACACTGGGGAGAAACCCTACGAGTGTGGGGAGTGTGGGAAGAGCTTCAGAGAGAGCTCCGGTCTGATCAAGCACCAGAGGATCCACACTGGGGAGAGGCCCTACGAGTGTTCCAAGTGTGGGAAGAGGTTTCAGAGCAGCTCCAATCTCCTCCAGCACTATCAGAGTCACACTGAGGAGAGGCCATTCCTCTGCCCTGACTGCGGGAAGGGATTCAGGCAGAACTGCACCCTGGTCAGGCACCGGCGCATCCACACTGGGGAGAGGCCCTACGAGTGTGATAAATGCAGGAAGAGGTTTCAGAGCAGCTCCAGTCTCCTCCTGCACTATCGCATTCACACAGAGGAGAGGCCCTTCAGGTGCCCCGACTGCGGGAAGGGATTCAAGCGCAACTCCACCCTTGTCACGCACCGGCGCATCCACACCGGGGAGAGGCCCTACGAGTGTGGGGAGTGTGGGAAGAGCTTCTCCCAGAGCTCTACCTTGACCCAACACCAACGGGGGCACCGGTGAGGGAAGCCCTGCGAGTGCCCCGAGTGTGGGAAGAGCTTCGTGCGCTGCTCCAGCTCCATCCCCCACTGCAGGACCCACGCTGGGCACAGCCCTGCTGACCCACATTCCCTGTGATCCCTGCTGGAAGTACATCTGGCTGCTCCACTTTTTGGTTTGGCCTTAATGTTTTTTTCTCTTCTCAATCTCTATGCAGTCCAAAAGCCAGGAGGCATCGACCAGTTGCTTCAGAACACCTCAGTCCCACTGAAAACAACTCAATTGTTGAATAAAGGCTCGACGCCACCTGAGATTGCTTGTTCCCAGCTCAAAAAGTCTAAATCCAACTCCAAAGGGTGTCGACTCCACAGCGGAGAGGGAGAGATGGGGTTCAAAGCAGATTGGCAGAGCTGGGATCCCAATTTGGAACGGTGGGATGGGGATTGCGTGGGGCTGGGGGTGTGGGATGTATTTGATAGCAAATAAAACTCTCAGACTTACTGCTTTCTCTCCCGTCCATGCTCAGTCCCGTGCAGTTCTGTTTGCAGAGTGCCGCCTCCCAGAGTGTCCCCTCACAGTTGCCGCCCTTGGCCTGAGCCCGCCCCTTTCCCCTCACGGTTCGGCCCTTTCCTTGCCCCCTTTCCCCTCACGGTTCCCGCCCTTTCCTTGCCCCCTTTCCCCTCACGGTTCCGCCCTTTCCTTGCCCCCTTTCCCCTCACGGTTCCGCCCTTTCCTCGCCCCCTTTCCCCTCACGGTTCCGCCCTTTCCTTGCCCCCTTTCCCCTCACGGTTCCGCCCTTTCCTTGCCCCCTTTCCCCTCACGGTTCCGCCCTTTCCTTGCCCCCTTTCCCCTCACGGTTCGGCCTTCGGGAACGGGGCAGGAGGAGGAGGAGGGAGGGAGGAAGAGGCCGAGCAGCAGCAGCAGCAGCAGCAGCAGCAGAAGAGCAGAGGGAGAATCTGGTGGCCCTGGCGCTCCCTGAAGCCGCCGCAGCCCCGGGAGCATCGCCCCCCATCCCGCAGGTGCCCGGGGAGGGGGAGCTCGGCCCAAAGATCCCGGGGGGTCCCTGGCTTTGGGGTTTTTTGGGGGGATGTTTGCAGCTGGCAGGGCTCCAAAGCCCAGCCGCAGATGGCCCTCGGGGGACATCGGGGGGTCCCGGGGCAGGCAGTGGCTGCCCCAGTATGAGCCCAGTCACTCCCAGTGTGAGCCCAGTTGCTCTCAGTAAGATCCTGTGCACTTCCCCTCACTCTCTCCAGTACCCATGTTGCTCCCAGTATGAGCCCAGGCACTCCCATGTGAGCCTGGTCACTTCTCCTCCCTTCCTCCATGAACCCAGTTGCTCCCAGAAGGGGCCAGTCCCTCCCAGTCCCCCCTGATGATTATCCAGATTTCTCCCAGCACAGTCCCAGTAGCTCCCATTGTCATCCAGGGTGTTCCCAGTTCTCCCACTTGCCCCTAGCATAGTCCTGATCACTCCCACGATGATCCCAGTGTCACCCAGCCAGACCCGACTCATTCCCACTTGCCTCCAGCGTGTTCCCGGTTCCCACAGCACATTCCCAGTGGCTCCCAGTCTGGACCCAGTCACCACCCGTATGGTCTCAGAACCTTCCCAGTATATCCCAGTTGCTCTGAACACTCGGGCAGTCATTGCCAGACACTCCCAGTTACCTCAGCGTGGTTCACTTGCCCCCAGATTTCTCCCATTCGCTCCCAGTTCCTCTCATTACATCCACAGTTAGTCCCAGTATATGGTTCATGCAGCTCCCAGTAAGGCCCAGTCAGGGTCCAATCACACCCACTCTAATCCCAGGATGATTGTAGCCACTCCCAGTATGATCCCAGTCTCCCTCAGGGTGATCACAAACTGCCCTGGCATGGCAGTCTGATCCCAGTCTGAAGTCAGTACAAACCCAGCAGAGTCCCAGTCACTCCCAGTACGATGGCAGTAAGATTCCTGTCACTTCCAGCATGATGCCAATGGATCCCAGCAGAAGACCAGGAGTTTCCAATCACCCCCAGCATGCAGCCAGTCACTCCCAGTTGCTCCCAGCACGATCCCAGTTGCTCACAGCTGCTCCCAGCCATCCTCAGCATAATCCCAGTCACTCCCAGTATATCCCATTTCCCAATAACATGGTCACAGTTGCCCCCCACAGGCACCTGCTCACTACCACCACGCACCCAGTATGATTCCAGCATGGTGTCAGTACATACCCACTATAGTCCCAGTCACTCCCAGTGTGATCCCAGAGCGATCCCAGCAGAGCCCAGTCCCTGGCAGTGCTGCCAGCGCTGGGATCCCGCAGCCCTCTGAGCGTTCCCCGCTCCCGGCTGTGCCGAGAGGAGCCCCAAGGGCTGGCAGTGCCCAGGCAGGCTCCCCAGCAAGGCCCAGTTCGGATGGGGGGCCCCCAGTTGTCGCAGTTTGCCTCTCCTTTTGCCCGGGCCGGCTTCCCCCCTTCTCCGCAGCGGCCGGGAGCAGCCGAGAGCCCCGCGCTGCCCGTGCCGAGCTGTGCCGGCTCCAGCCCCGCTCCTGCCGCGGGCTGCGAGGGCTCCGGGAACGGGGCAGCGAGGGGGTCGCTGCTGCTGCGGGAGGAGGAGGAGGGAGCCAAGGGCAGGGATGAAGGAGGAGGACGGAGAGGCGGGCACAGGGAGGAGGAGGCGGGGGGATGGCAGAGGAGGAGCGGGAGGAAGAGGAAGAGGAGGGCCAAAGGCGGGTCCGGGCTGAGCAGGAGGAAGCACGCGGCCGAGCCCTCCGTGCATTCGCAGCCCCCACCTGTGGGATCATCGCCCCCATGGCGCAGGTGAGCGGGGAGGGGGAGCTCGGCCCAGATATCCCGGGGGTCCCTGGGCTGGGGTGGGTTTTTTTGGGGGGATGTTTGGAGAATGAAGAAGTGCGAGGCCGAGCGGAAAAGGCCCCTCGGGGGGACATCGGGGGGTGGCGGTGGCGGCTGGCGGCAGAGGCAGCCTGGAGGAGCAGAGCCCTGTGTCCCCCAGGAGCCCAAAGCGGGGAGCCCAGAGAGGGGGGAGCGCCGCCATGGGCGGGAGCCTGCAGAGGCTGGAGAGGGGCAGGGGGGACTCCTTGGAGCCCCTGCAGCCCGGAGCAGAGCATGAGGGGAGAAGGGAGCCCAGAAGGGAGCCCGAAAAGCCCCGGCAGCCCTGAATGGGCAGAGCGAAGAGGGGGCAGCTTTTGGCATTGCTGGCACTGCCAGCAGCCTGGGGAGGGCGGGCACCGAGGACAAGGGGGACCCCAATGCCAGCGTGACCCCAGCAGCTGGGCCAGGGGGAACCCCAACAGCAGAGGGGAGGGAGCAGGGACGGGGAATTCCTGGGAGGCTTTTTAGGGCTGAACCTTGGTGTTTGGGAGGTTTTTCTGGAGCCCAGATCCCAGGTGAGTTCTGGGGATGGACTCGGGCAGAGGGACCTTCAATCTCAATGTGCTCATCCCTTGTTCTCCCCAAACCAGGATCTCCCATTCCCAACCCCCGGGAGGCTGTGAGGAAGAGGAGGATGGCCCTGGACATGCAGGCGGGTGAGGAGGAAATCAGTGCCTCTGGGGAATCCTTATAATCAGAGGGGAAAGCATCAAAAGAGAAGCCTCAGAGACAGTAGAATTGTGATTTCAGCTGTGCAGCAGCCGTAAGATTGGTCAGCAGAAATATTATATAAAAAGTAGCTAGTAAGGGGAAATAGAACAATGGTGAGTGTATTAAGACTCATCGAGAATAACTCCCTAACCTGCAGAAAAGTATAACTAGCAAGATATTAGGAAGTTTGAAGCTTCATTATGGAGCTCTGTGTATTGTGTTTTAAGGTTTACAAGTAGGTATTGTATTTCTAATAAGCATTGTTTGAACTGGAGGTCCGTGTGCTTATAGTGCCTGGATAGAACTGCTGTCAGGGTGCTTTTGCTTTCTGTGATTGGGCAAAACACTACTTTAAAGTAAATTTTAACATTACATTCCTTGTCTGCAGCCTGTGATGGGAGCTGCTGGCATCTGCCCGTTGTCATGACCATTAATGAGACTGATGCTGGAAAATAAAAGGGCAGCACAGCCTGGGGGCATCTCCTTGGCCTTGGCTGTGGCCCGGAGGCAAATGCCATCCTGTCCTTGTCCTTCCTCCCCCAGAGCAGGAGCTGAGCATGGAGAGCAGGGAGGACAAATCCCCGCGGCAGAAGCTGGTGGCAGAGGCCGTTTTGAGCGGCTCCACGGCGCAGGAAGCCAACGGGGAGGAAAAGCCCCGGAGATGCCGCACGAGGAGGGGCTGCAAACGCAGCTGGCGGGGATCTGAGGGGGAAAGAGCCAGCCTGGGCCGGGAAGGCGGCCGCAGATGGAGCCAGAGCTCGCAGCTGGTGGTCCGTGAGCAGCTCCGTGATGGGGAGAAGCCCCACACGTGCGAGGAGTGTGGGAAGAGCTTCAGGTGGAGATCCGACCTGATCAGGCACAAGAGGAGCCACACTGGGGAGAGACCCTACGAGTGTGGGGAGTGTGGGAAGAGCTTCAGCCTGAGCTCCAACCTGATGAAACACCAGAAAATTCACAGTGGGGAGAGGCCCTATGAGTGTGGGGAGTGTGGGAAGAGCTTCAGAAGCAGCTCCCACCTGATCAGCCACCAGAGGATTCACACAGAGGAGAGGCCCTACGAGTGTGGGGAGTGTGGGAAGAGCTTCAGAGACAGCTCCCACCTGAGCAAGCACCTGAGGATCCACACTGGGGAGAGGCCCTACGAGTGTGGGGAGTGTGGGAAGAGCTTCAGACGGAGCTCCCACCTGATCAGCCACCAGAGGATCCACACTGGGGAACGGCCCTACGAGTGTGGGGCGTGTGGGAAGAGCTTCAGCCACAGCTCCAATCTGATCAGTCACCAGAGGATCCACACTGGGGAGAACCCCTACGAGTGTTCCAAGTGTGGGAAGAGGTTTCAGAGCAGCTCCAATCTCCTCCAGCACTATCAGACTCACACAGAGGAGAGGCCCTTCCTCTGCCCCGACTGCGGGAAGGGATTCAGGCAGAACTGCGCCCTGGTCAGCCACCGGCGCATCCACACTGGGGAGAGGCCCTACGAGTGTGATAAATGCAGGAAGAAGTTTCAGACCAGCTCCCATCTCCTCCTGCACTATCGCATTCACACAGAGGAGAGGCCCTTCAGGTGCCCCGACTGCGGGAAGGGATTCAGGTACAACTCCAACCTTGTCGCCCACCGGCGCATCCACACCGGGGAGAGGCCCTACGAGTGTGGGGAGTGTGGGAAGAGCTTCTCCCAGAGCTCTACCTTGACCCAACACCAACGGAGGCACCGGTGAGGGAAGCCCTGCGAGTGCCCCGCGTGTGGGAAGAGCTTCGTGCGCTGCTCCATCTCCATCCCCCACTGCAGGACCCACGCTGGGCACAGCCCTGCTGACCCACATTCCCTGTGATCCATGCTGGGAACACACCTGGATGCTTGTCCTTTGGTTTGGCCTTAATGTTTTTTTCTCTTCTCAATCTTTGCAGTCCAAAAGCCAAGTGGGATGGGTCTGTTACTTCAGAAAAACTCAGTCCCATGAGAACAACTCAATTGTTGAATTAAGGCTCTATAGCAGCAGAGATTTGCTTCTTCCCACCTCAAACAACTCAATACCACAACAAAGTCACTCGACTCCAAAGCCACCAGGGTGACATGGGGTTAGGATGACACTGGGACAAGTGGGATCCCAATTTAGTGCGGAGGGACAGGGATTGCGTGGGGCTGGGGGTGTGAGATGTATTTGGTAGCAAATAAAACTCTCAGACTTACTGCTTTCTCTCCCGTCCATGCTCAGTCCCGTGCAGTTGTGTTTGCAGAGTGCCGCCTCCCAGAGTGTCCCCTCACAGTTGCCGCCCTTGGCCTGAGCCCGCCCCTTTCCCCTCACGGTTCGGCCCTTTCCTCGCCCCCTTTCCCCTCACGGTTCCGCTCTTTCCTTGCCCCCTTTCCCCTCACGGTTCCGCCCTTTCCTCGCCCCCTTTCCCCTCACGGTTCCGCCCTTTCCTTGCCCCCTTTCCCCTCACGGTTCCCGCCCTTTCCTTGCCCCCTTTCCCCTCACGGTTCCCGCCCTTTCCTCTCCCCCTTTCCCCTCACGGTTCCCGCCCTTTCCTTGCCCCCTTTCCCCTCACGGTTCCGCCCTTTCCTCGCCCCCTTTCCCCTCACGGTTCCGCCCTTTCCTTGCCCCCTTTCCCCTCACGGTTCCGCCCTTTCCTTGCCCCCTTTCCCCTCACGGTTCGGCCTTCGGGAACGGGGCAGGAGGAGGAGGAGGGAGGGAGGAAGAGGCCGAGCAGCAGCAGCAGCAGCAGCAGCAGAAGAGCAGAGGGAGAATCTGGTGGCCCTGGCGCTCCCTGAAGCCGCCGCAGCCCCGGGAGCATCGCCCCCCATCCCGCAGGTGCCCGGGGAGGGGGAGCTCGGCCCAAAGATCCCGGGGGGTCCCTGGCTTTGGGGTTTTTTGGGGGGATGTTTGCAGCTGGCAGGGCTCCCAAGCCCAGCCGCAGATGGCCCTCGGGGGGACATCGGGGGGTCCCCGGGGGGTGTTTTTGGGGGGTCCCGGGGCCGGCAGTGGCTGCTCCCAGTATCAGCCCAGTCACTCCCAGTATGAGCCCTGTCACTCCCAGTGGTTCCCTATGATGACGCAATTTGCTGCCAGGAAGATCCCAGTTGCTCCCAGTTTCATCCAGTGTGTTCCCAGTTCTCCCAGCTACCCCTAGCATAGTCCTACTCACTCCCAGTGTGGTTCCGCCCTTGGCCTGAGAGGGGCAATTGTGGGAATCCATGGGATTCGAGGATTTTAGGACAGTTGGGAAAAAGAAAGGCCTCAGAGACAGTAAGGATAGTGAAATGCTAAAGGAGCAGAAAAGATATATTGGCAGTAGTCAGGACATGAGAACTAGAACAATAAAGCTGTGCAGTTTGACTTTCTAAGTTGCAAAAAGTCTATTTTAGTAAATATTTAGAAGGTCAAATATGAATGGGGCTCTGTGCTTTTTCTCTTAGAAATGAGGCATCGTATGAGAGAAAAAGCTGCTACTGTTTTAACCAAAGCTCCATGTGGCTGGACAGAACTACTGTCAATATGCTTTTGCTCGATGGAATTGGCTGAAACTGGGCCTGAGACTGTCTTAGAGTGTGTTGAGACATGAAGTTTCCTGGGGCTGCTGTGTGGACAGCGAGCTGCTGGCATGGATGCATTGCCAGAGCCCTGCACTGGGGCTGCTGCTGCTGAAATGAACAGCTCACGGCGCTGTTCAGGCGTGGCCCCGTTCCGCTCGTGTCTGTGTATAAACGGCCACGCCAAGCGCTGCCCCTCTGTGAGCAGAACGTGAGACTAGGATAGAAAAGGAAATCTTGGAAAAACTCGGGCAGCGGAGGCCCAGGTTGTTAAACAGGAGGAATGTATCATCCCCTCTTTGTCTGCATCTGATGTCTTTGTAAGTAATCTTTGTCT
Source organism: Passer domesticus (assembly GCF_036417665.1). Taxonomy (NCBI): domain Eukaryota; kingdom Metazoa; phylum Chordata; class Aves; order Passeriformes; family Passeridae; genus Passer; species Passer domesticus. The sequence goes on along the minus strand of NC_087508.1, from coordinate 886,052 downwards.
AGGGGCTTCCTGGGTGACAAAAATGGGAAATCATTTATCTAAAACAGAATGGGACGTTTTTTACCGGCTTGAGAAAATATTCCAGGATAAAAGACGTTCAGATATCTCAAAAAATAAACTGAAAGTCTTAATAGTCTGGGTAAAAGCAAACACTCAAAATATAGACTTGCAGTCTGCTTTTACCTTTGTTTTTTGGGATCAAATGAGCTAGAAAAACCTATAATCTGTTCTCTCTCCAAAAGGACGAGACAGGGAGCAGACTCGTGCCTGTTTCCCGGGCTTTGTTAGAGTGTTTTAAACAAACTGACTGTAACACAGACATTTCCAAACAACAGAACAAAGTACCTTGCTCAGACCCTTGAAATCCAAGCAATGCCTCCCGAGTCACCGTCCTTTTCCGTGGCAGTGTCGGGCTCCCCTGAGAGTTCCTTCCCTTCCGCAGCGCCCGGTGCTTTTCTCGGGAACGATTCCGGTGTCGGCTCCTCCGGAGGCTGCGACCCGGAGCAGCTTCCAGCATGGGCCGCGTCCCCGCTTTCTGCCGGCCCTGTCAGCGTCTCTGCACTTGAGAGCAGTCCTTCGCCGCTCCCTCTGGGAAGAAAGGAACTCTTGCCGTGTCGGGAAATACGTTCGGAATTTTCCTTGCGTTCCGGGAATGAGACCGAGCGCGAGTTCTGTTCGGGGGCGGGGGGTGCGAGCCGCGCGAAGGCGGGAGATGAGCATTGACAGAGGTCTTGTGATAAAGGAATTGCGTGTTCTGAAAGTGAACAAGCAGGGATGGCCGAGACGGGCTCGGGGTCTGCTTGGCCTGCTCGGGGGCTGTGGGGGTCACTCCTGCCACTGCTTCCTCGGAGCGTTCCCCGCTCCCGGCTGTGCCGAGAGGAGCCCCAAGGGCTGGCAGTGGCCAGGCAGGCTCCCCAGCAAGGCCCAGTTCGGATGGGGGGCCCCCAGTTGTCGCAGTTTGCCTCTCCTTTGGCCCGGGCCGGCTTCCCCCCTTCTCCGCAGCGGCCGGGAGCAGCCGAGAGCCCCGCGCTGCCCGTGCCGAGCTGTGCCGGCTCCAGCCCCGCTCCTGCCGCGGGCTGCGAGGGCTCCGGGAACGGGGCAGCGAGGGGGTCGCTGCTGCTGCGGGAGGAGGAGGAGGGAGCCAAGGGCAGGGATGAAGGAGGAGGACGGAGAGGCGGGCACAGGGAGGAGGAGGAGGAGGAGGAGGAGGAGGAGGAGGAGGCGGGGGGATGGCAGAGGAGGAGCGGGAGGAAGAGGAAGAGGAGGGCCAAAGGCGGGTCCGGGCTGAGCAGGAGGAAGCACGCGGCCGAGCCCTCCGTGCATTCGCAGCCCCCACCTGTGGGATCATCGCCCCCCATGGCGCAGGTGAGCGGGGAGGGGGAGCTCGGCCCAGATATCCCGGGGGTCCCCTGGGCTGGGGTGGGTTTTTTGGGGGGGTGTTTGGAGAATGAAGAAGTGCGAGGCCGAGCGGAAAAGGCCCCTCGGGGGGACATCGGGGGGTGGCGGTGGCGGCTGGCGGCAGAGGCAGCCTGGAGGAGCAGAGCCCTGTGTCCCCCAGGAGCCCAAAGCGGGGAGCCCAGAGAGGGGGGAGCGCCGCCATGGGCGGGAGCCTGCAGAGGCTGGAGAGGGGCAGGGGGGACTCCTTGGAGCCCCTGCAGCCCGGAGCAGAGCATGAGGGGAGAAGGGAGCCCAGAAGGGAGCCCGAAAAGCCCCGGCAGCCCTGAATGGGCAGAGCGAAGAGGGGGCAGCTTTTGGCATTGCTGGCACTGCCAGCAGCCTGGGGAGGGCGGGCACCGAGGACAAGGGGGACCCCAATGCCAGCGTGACCCCAGCAGCTGGGCCAGGGGGAACCCCAACAGCAGAGGGGAGGGAGCAGGGACGGGGAATTCCTGGGAGGCTTTTTAGGGCTGAACCTCGGTGTTTGGGAGGTTTTTCTGGAGCCCAGATCCCAGGTGAGTTCTGGAGATGGACTCGGGCAGAGGGACCTTCAATCTCAACGTGCTCATCCCTTGTTTTCCCCAAACCAGGATCTCCCATTCCCAACCCCCGGGAGGCTGTGAGGAAGGGGAGGATGCCCCGGGAGACGGAGGCAGGTGAGGAGGAAGTCAGTGCCCCTTTGCCCTCTGTGCTGCTCCATCTGCCAGCCCAGCAGGGCCCCGGCTGCAGGACAGCCTGGGGGCATCTCCTTGGCCTTGCCTGTGGCCCGGAGGCAAATGCCATCCTGTCCTTGTCCTTCCTCCCCCAGAGCAGGAGCTGAGCATGGAGAGCAGGGAGGACAAATCCCCGCGGCAGAAGCTGGTGGCAGAGGCCGTTTTGAGCGGCTCCACGGCGCAGGAAGCCAACGGGGAGGAAAAGCCCCGGAGATGCCGCACGAGGAGGGGCTGCAAACGCAGCTGGCGGGGATCTGAGGGGGAAAGAGCCAGCCTGGGCCGGGAAGGCGGCCGCAGATGGAGCCAGAGCTCGCAGCTGGTGGTCCGTGAGCAGCTCCGTGATGGGGAGAAGCCCCACACGTGCGAGGAGTGTGGGAAGAGCTTCAGGTGGAGATCCAGCCTGATCAGGCACCAGAGGAGCCACACTGGGGAGAGACCCCACGAGTGTGGGGAGTGTGGGAAGGGCTTCAGACAGAGCTCCAGTCTGATCAGCCACCAGAGGATCCACACTGGGGAGAGGCCCTATGAGTGTGGGGAGTGTGGGAAGAGCTTCAGACAGAGCTCCAATCTGATCAGTCACCAGAGAATCCACACTGGCGAGAGGCCCTACGAGTGTGGGGAGTGTGGGATGAGCTTCAGCGAGAGGTCCACCCTGATCAATCATCAGAGGATCCACACTGGGGAGAAACCCTATGAGTGTGGGGAGTGTGGGATGAGCTTCAGCCTGAGCTCCAGCCTGATCAGGCACCAGAGGATCCACACTGGGGAGAAACCCTACGAGTGTTCCAAGTGTGAGAAGGGGTTTCAGACCAGCTCCAGTCTCTTCCAGCACTATCAGAGTCACACTGAGGAGAGGCCCTTCTGCTGCCCCGACTGCGGGAAGGGATTCAGGTGGAACTGGCACCTCATCAGGCACCGGGTAATCCACACTGGGGAGAGGCCCTACGAGTGTGATAAATGCAGGAAGAGGTTTCAGACCAGCTCCAGTCTCCTCCTGCACTATCGCATTCACACAGAGGAGAGGCCCTTCAGGTGCCCCGACTGCGGGAAGGGATTCAAGCGCAACTCTGACCTCGTCACCCACCGGCGCATCCACACTGGGGAGAGGCCCTACGAGTGTGGGGAGTGTGGGAAGAGCTTCTCCCGCAGCTGTACCTTGACCCGACACCAACGGAGGCACCGGTGAGGGAAGCCCTGCGAGTGCCCCGAGTGCGGGAAGAGCTTCGTGCGCTGCTCCAGCTCCATCCCCCACTGCAGGACCCATGCTGGGCACAGCCCTGCTGACCCACATTCCCTGTGATCCATGATGGGAGCACACCTGGCTGCTCCACTTTTTGGTTTGGCCTTAATGTTTTTTTCTCTTCTCAATCTTTGCAGTCCAAACGCCAAGTGGGATGGGTCTCTTAATTCAGAACAACTCAGTCCCATGAGAACAACTCAATTGTTGAATTAAGGCTCTATAGCAGCAGAGATTTGCTTCTTCCTACCTCAAACAACTCAATCCCACAACAAAGTCACTCGACTCCAAAGCCACCAGGATGACATGGGGTTAGGATGACACTGGGACAAGTGGGATCCCAATTTAGTGCGGAGGGACGGGGATTGCGTGGGGCTGGGTGTGTGGGATGTATTTGGTAGCAAATAAAACTCTCAGACTTACTGCTTTCTCTCCCGTCCGTGCTCAGTCCCGTGCAGTTGTGTTTGCAGAGTGCCGCCTCCCAGAGTGTCCCCTCACAGTTGCCGCCCTCGGCCTGAGCCCGCCCCTTTCCCCTCTCGGTTCGGCCCTTTCCTTGCCCCCTTTCCCCTCACGGTTCGGCCCTTTCCTCGCCCCCTTTCCCCTCACGGTTCCGCCCTTTCCTCGCCCCCTTTCCCCTCACGGTTCCGCCCTTTCCTTGCTCCCTTTCCCCTCACGGTTCCCGCCCTTTCCTCGCCCCCTTTCCCCTCACGGTTCGGCCCTTTCCTTGCCCCCTTTCCCCTCACGGTTCCCGCCCTTTCCTTGCCCCCTTTCCCCTCACGGTTCGGCCCTTTCCTCGCCCCCTTTCCCCTCACGGTTCCGCCCTTTCCTTGCCCCCTTTCCCCTCACGGTTCGGCCTTCGGGAACGGGGCAGGAGGAGGAGGAGGGAGGGAGGAAGAGGCCGAGCAGCAGCAGCAGCAGCAGCAGCAGCAGAAGAGCAGAGGGAGAATCTCGTGGCCCTGGCGCTCCCTGAAGCCGCCGCAGCCCCGGGAGCATCGCCCCCCATCCCGCAGGTGCCCGGGGAGGGGGAGCTCGGCCCAAAGATCCCGGGGGGTCCCTGGCTTTGGGGTTTTTTGGGGGGATGTTTGCAGCTGGCAGGGCTCCCAAGCCCAGCCGCAGATGGCCCTCGGGGAGACATCGGGGGGTCCCCGGGAGGTGTTTTTGGGGGTCCCGGGGCTGGCAGTGGCTGCTCCCAGTATCAGCCCAGGCACTCCCAGTTTGAGCCCAGTTGGTCCCTGTGCTATTCCCTTGCCCTCTGAACAGAGAGAAGCTGTGAATCGAGCAGGGAAGACAGACAACATAATTCTTATCTCGCCTGTGGTGCTGCAGTAGAATGCACTGTGGAGGTGGTTTCTCCAGAGCGAGGATGTTTTGTTGCCTTGGCCTGGCAGGGCCAAGAAGGTGTGTGTGTGTCGGGCTGTCACGAGACAGTCCCGAGAGAGTCAGGAGATGAGCGCAGCTCTGTGCCCTTGTGAGCGAGGCTGAGGGCAAGGCAGATTCAGTTTAGATGCAACGAGTACAGTACAGAATAACAAAGTCATTATTTAGCCTTCTGCTGCTGGAGTCAGATGCATCATTCTCTCCCCTCCATCGGGGCTCGCCCGTGCATCGATAGGTGCCCCCGTGTGCTTCCAGTTTCCTCAGCACTCCCAGTATGAGCCCAGTTGGTGCCCCCGTGTGCTTCCAATCTCCTCAGCACTCCCAGTATGAGCCCAGTTGGTGGCCCCGTGTGCTTCCAGTTTCCTCAGCACTCCCAGTATGAGACCACTCACTCCCAGTAAGAGCCTGGTCACTTCCCCTCACTCTCTGCCGGATCCCACTTGCTCCCAGTATCATCCCAGTTGCTCCCAGTATAATCCTGGTCACTTCCCCTCAGTGCCTGGATGATCCCAGCTGCTCCCAGTGAGAAAAGGGTCATTTCCCCTCACTCTCTGCAGGATCCCAGTTGCTTCCACTATGAGCCCAGTCACTCCCAGTCGTTCCCTATGATGATGCAATTTGCTGCCAGGAAGATCCCAGTTGCTCCCAGTTTCATCCAGTGTGTTCCCAGTTCTCCCAGCTACCCCTAGCATAGTCCTACTCACTCCCACTGTGGTCCAGTATAATCCTAGTGGCTTCCAATCTCTCCCAGTACAGACCCTGCTGTCTCCAGCACGGTTCCAGTGGCATCCTAGATCAACCCAGTCAGTCCCAGTATGATGCCATTTGCTCCCAGCAAGCTCCCAGTTGCTCCCAGACAGCCCCAGGATGTGCAGGATGTGTTCCCAGTCACACCCAGATACTCCCAGTATTAGTCCAGTCACTCCCAGTAGAATCCAAATATGGCCCCAGTTGCTCCCAGTTCCTGCCAGAATAAACCAGTTTTTCTCTGCATGGTTCCAGTTGCTCTCTTTCACCCTCACCTTCATTCCAGTCACTCTCAGTATCTCCCAGTGTACCCCAGTTCCCTCCAGCACCTCCCCAGTTCCTTCCAGCATGATCCCATTTGCTGCCAACCACTCCAGGTCAGCCTCAGTGATTCGCACTCACGGCCAGTACGATCCCAGTCACCTCCAGCACGATCCCAGTAGAAGCCCCGATGTTTCCAATCCCCCCCCAGCATGCAGCCAGTCTCTCCCAGTTGCTCCCAGTGTTATCCCTGTTACTCACAGCTACTCCCAGTCACCCTCAGCACAATCTCAGTTGCTCCCAGTAGCACCCAGCATGATCCCAGTTGTTAAGAGCTGCTGCAGTCACCTTCAGCACCATCCCAGTCACTCCCAGTATATCCCATTTGCCCCTAACATGGTCTGAACTGCCCCCAGCAGGCTCCTACTCAGTCCCAGCATGATCCCAGTGTAATCCCAGTATGATCCCAGTGTCCATGAGTGCGGTCAGTCTGCCCTGCGATGGCAGAATGATCCCAGTGCGATGTCAGCACCAACCCAGTACAGCCCCAGTCAGTCCCAGAGCGATCCCAGTGGAGCCCAGTCCCTGGCAGTGCTGCCAGCGCTGGGATCCCGCAGCCCTCTGAGCGTTCCCCGCTCCCGGCTGTGCCGAGAGGAGCCCCAAGGGCTGGCAGTGCCCAGGCAGGCTCCCCAGCAAGGCCCAGTTTGGATGGGGGGCCCCCAGTTGTCGCAGTTTGCCTCTCCTTTGGCCCGGGCCGGCTTCCCCCCTTCTCCGCAGCGGCCGGGAGCAGCCGAGAGCCCCGCGCTGCCCGTGCCGAGCTGTGCCGGCTCCAGCCCCGCTCCTGCCGCGGGCTGCGAGGGCTCCGGGAACGGGGCAGCGAGGGGGTCGCTGCTGCTGCGGGAGGAGGAGGAGGGAGCCAAGGGCAGGGATGAAGGAGGAGGACGGAGAGGCGGGCACAGGGAGGAGGAGGAGGAGGAGGAGGCGGGGGGATGGCAGAGGAGGAGCGGGAGGAAGAGGAAGAGGAGGGCCAAAGGCGGGTCCAGGCTGAGCAGGAGGAAGCACGCGGCCGAGCCCTCCGTGCATTCGCAGCCCCCACCTGTGGGATCATCGCCCCCATGGCGCAGGTGAGCGGGGAGGGGGAGCTCGGCCCAGATATCCCGGGGGTCCCTGGGCTGGGGTGGGTTTTTTTGGGGGGATGTTTGGAGAATGAAGAAGTGCGAGGCCGAGCGGAAAAGGCCCCTCGGGGGGACATCGGGGGGTGGCGGTGGCGGCTGGCGGCAGAGGCAGCCTGGAGGAGCAGAGCCCTGTGTCCCCCAGGAGCCCAAAGCGGGGAGCCCAGAGAGGGGGGAGCGCCGCCATGGGCGGGAGCCTGCAGAGGCTGGAGAGGGGCAGGGGGGACTCCTTGGAGCCCCTGCAGCCCGGAGCAGAGCATGAGGGGAGAAGGGAGCCCAGAAGGGAGCCCGAAAAGCCCCGGCAGCCCTGAATGGGCAGAGCGAAGAGGGGGCAGCTTTTGGCATTGCTGGCACTGCCAGCAGCCTGGGGAGGGCGGGCACCGAGGACAAGGGGGACCCCAATGCCAGCGTGACCCCAGCAGCTGGGCCAGGGGGAACCCCAACAGCAGAGGGGAGGGAGCAGGGACGGGGAATTCCTGGGAGGCTTTTTAGGGCTGAACCTCGGTGTTTGGGAGGTTTTTCTGGAGCCCAGATCCCAGGTGAGTTCTGGAGATGGACTCGGGCAGAGGGACCTTCAATCTCAACGTGCTCATCCCTTGTTCTCCCCAAACCAGGATCTCCCATTCCCAACCCCTGGGAGGCTGTGAGGAAGAGGAGGATGGCCCTGGACATGCAGGCGGGTGAGGAGGAAATCAGTGCCTCTGGGGAATCCTTATAATCAGAGCGGAAAGCATCAAAAGAGAAGCCTCAGAGAGAGTAGAATTGTGATTTCAGCTTTGCAGCATCCGTAAGATTGGTCAGCAGAAATATTATATAAAAAGTAGCCAGTAAGGGGAAATAGAACAATGGTGAGTGTATTAACGCTCATCGAGAATAACTCCCTAACCTGCAGAAAAGTATAACTAGCAAGATATTAGGAAGTTTGAAGCTTCATTATGGAGCTCTGTGTATTGTGTTTTAAGGCTTACAAGTAGGTATTGTATTTGAAATAAGCATTGTTTGAACTGGAGGTGCGTGTGCTTATAGTGCTTGGATAGAACTGCTGTCAGTGTGCTTTTGCTTTCTGTGATTGTCAAAACACTTTAAAGTAAATTTTAACTTTACATTCTTTGTCTGCTGCCTGTGATGGGAGCTGCTGGCATCTGCCCGTTGTCATGACCATTAATGAGACTGATGCTGGAAAATAAAAGGGCAGCACAGCCTGGGGGCATCTCCTTGGCCTTGGCTGTGGCCCGGAGGCAAATGCCATCCTGTCCTTGTCCTTCCTCCCCCAGAGCAGGAGCTGAGCATGGAGAGCAGGGAGGACAAATCCCCGCGGCAGAAGCTGGTGGCAGAGGCCGTTTTGAGCGGCTCCACGGCGCAGGAAGCCAACGGGGAGGAAAAGCCCCGGAGATGCCGCACGAGGAGGGGCTGCAAACGCAGCTGGCGGGGATCTGAGGGGGAAAGAGCCAGCCTGGGCCGGGAAGGCGGCCGCAGATGGAGCCAGAGCTCGCAGCTGGTGGTCCGTGAGCAGCTCCGTGATGGGGAGAAGCCCCACACGTGCGAGGAGTGTGGGAAGAGCTTCAGGTGGAGATCCGGCCTGATCAGGCACAAGAGGAGCCACACTGGGGAGAGACCCTACGAGTGTGGGGAGTGTGGGAAGAGCTTCAGCCGGAGCTCCAACCTGATGAAACACGAGACAATTCACAGTGGGGAGAGGCCCTATGAGTGTGGGGAGTGTGGGAAGAGCTTCAGAGACAGCTCCCACCTGAGCAAGCACCTGAGGATCCACACTGGGGAGAGGCCCTACGAGTGTGGGGAGTGTGGGAAGAGCTTCAGACGGAGCTCCCACCTGATCAGCCACCAGAGGATTCACACTGGGGAGAGGCCCTACGAGTGTGGGGAGTGTGGGAAGAGCTTCAGCCACAGCTCCAATCTGATCAGTCACCAGAGGATCCACACTGGGGAGAACCCCTACGAGTGTTCCAAGTGTGGGAAGAGGTTTCAGAGCAGCTCCAATCTCCTCCAGCACTATCAGACTCACACAGAGGAGAGGCCCTTCCTCTGCCCCGACTGCGGGAAGGGATTCAGGCAGAACTGCGCCCTGGTCACCCACCGGCGCATCCACACCGGGGAGAGGCCCTACGAGTGTGGGGAGTGTGGGAAGAGCTTCTCCTGCAGCTCTACCTTGACCCAACACCAACGGAGGCACCGGTGAGGGAAGCCCTGCGAGTGCCCCGAGTGTGGGAAGAGCTTCGTGCGCTGCTCCAGCTCCATCCCCCACTGCAGGACCCACGCTGGGCACAGCCCTGCTGACCCACATTCCCTGTGATCCATGATGGGAACACACCTGGATGCTTGTCCTTTGGTTTGGCCTTAATGTTTTTTTCTCTTCTCAATCTTTGCAGTCCAAAAGCCAAGTGGGATGGGTCTGTTACTTCAGAAAAACTCAGTCCCATGAGAACAACTCAATTGTTGAATTAAGGCTCTATAGCAGCAGAGATTTGCTTCTTCCCACCTCAAACAACTCAATCCCACAACAAAGTCACTCGACTCCAAAGCCACCAGGGTGACATGGGGTTAGGATGACACTGGGACAAGTGGGATCCCAATTTAGTGCGGAGGGACAGGGATTGCGTGGGGCTGGGGGTGTGAGATGTATTTGGTAGCAAATAAAACTCTCAGACTTACTGCTTTCTCTCCCGTCCATGCTCAGTCCCGTGCAGTTGTGTTTGCAGAGTGCCGCCTCCCAGAGTGTCCCCTCACAGTTGCCGCCCTCGGCCTGAGCCCGCCCCTTTCCCCTCACGGTTCCCCCCTTTCCTTGCCCCCTTTCCCCTCACGGTTCCCGCTCTTTCCTCGCCCCCTTTCCCCTCACGGTTCCGCCCTTTCCTCGCCCCCTTTCCGCTCACGGTTCCGCCCTTTCCTTGCCCCCTTTCCCCTCACGGTTCGGCCCTTTCCTTGCCCCCTTTCCCCTCACGGTTCCCGCTCTTTCCTTGCCCCCTTTCCCCTCACGGTTCCGCCCTTTCCTTGCCCCCTTTCCCCTCACGGTTCCGCCCTTTCCTTGCCCCCTTTCCCCTCACGGTTCCCGCTCTTTCCTTGCCCCCTTTCCCCTCACGGTTCCGCCCTTTCCTCGCCCCCTTTCCGCTCACGGTTCCGCCCTTTCCTTGCCCCCTTTCCCCTCACGGTTCCGCCCTTTCCTCGCCCCCTTTCCCCTCACGGTTCCGCCCTTTCCTCGCCCCCTTTCCCCTCACGGTTCCGCCCTTTCCTCGCCCCCTTTCCCCTCACGGTTCCGCCCTTTCCTCGCCCCCTTTCCCCTCACGGTTCCGCCCTTTCCTTGCCCCCTTTCCCCTCACGGTTCCGCCCTTTCCTTGCCCCCTTTCCCCTCACGGTTCCGCCCTTTCCTCGCCCCCTTTCCCCTCACGGTTCCGCCCTTTCCTTGCCCCCTTTCCCCTCACGGTTCCCGCCCTTTCCTTGCCCCCTTTCCCCTCACGGTTCGGCCTTCGGGAACGGGGCAGGAGGAGGAGGAGGGAGGGAGGAAGAGGCCGAGCAGCAGCAGCAGCAGCAGCAGCAGAAGAGCAGAGGGAGAATCTCGTGGCCCTGGCGCTCCCTGAAGCCGCCGCAGCCCCGGGAGCATCGCCCCCCATCCCGCAGGTGCCCGGGGAGGGGGAGCTCGGCCCAAAGATCCCGGGGGGTCCCTGGCTTTGGGGTTTTTTGGGGGGATGTTTGCAGCTGGCAGGGCTCCAAAGCCCAGCCGCAGATGGCCCTCGGGGGGACATCGGGGGGTCCCCGGGGGGTGTTTTTGGGGGGTCCCGGGGCTGGCAGTGGCTGCTCCCAGTATGAGCCCTGTCACTCCCAGTGGTTCCTTATGATGTCGCAATTTGCTGCCAGGAAGATCCCAGTTGCTCCCAGTTTCATCCAGTGTGTTCCCAGTTCTCCCAGCTACCCCTAGCATAGTCCTACTCACTCCCAGTGTGGTTCCGCCCTTGGCCTGAGAGGGGCAATTGTGGGAATCCATGGGATTCGAGGATTTTAGGATAGTTGGGAATAAGAAAGGCCTCAGAGACAGTAAGGATAGTGAAATGCTAAAGCAGCAGAAAAGATATATTGGCAGTAGCGAATACATGAGAACTAGAACAATAAAGCTGTGCAGTTTGACTTTCTAAGTTGCAAAAAGTCTATTTTAGTAAATATTTAGAAGGTCAAATATGAATGGGGCTCTGTGCTTTTTCTCTTAGAAATGAGGCATCGTATGAGAGAAAAAGCTGCTACTGTTTTAACCAAAGCTCCATGTGGCTGGACAGAACTACTGTCAATATGCTTTTGCTCGATGTAATTGGCTGAAACTGGGCCTGAGACTGTCTTAGAGTGTGTTGAGACATGAAGTTTCCTGGGGCTGCTGTGTGGACAGCGAGCTGCTGGCATGGATGCATTGCCAGAGCCCTGCACTGGGGCTGCTGCTGCTGAAATGAACAGCTCACGGCGCTGTTCAGGCGTGGCCCCGTTCCGCTCGTGTCTGTGTATAAACGGCCACGCCAAGCGCTGCCCCGCTGTGAGCAGAACGTGAGACTAGGATAGAAAAGGAAATCTTGGAAAAACTCGGGCAGTGGAGGCCCAGGTTGTTAAACAGGAGGAATGTATCATCCCCTCTTTGTCTGCATCTGATGTCTTTGTAAGTAATCTTTGTCTAGGGGCTTCCTGGGTGACAAAAATGGGAAATCATTTATCTAAAACAGAATGGGACGTTTTTTACCGGCTTGAGAAAATATTCCAGGATAAAAGACGTTCAGATATCTCAAAAAATAAACTGAAAGTCTTAATAGTCTGGGTAAAAGCAAACACTCAAAATATAGACTTGCAGTCTGCTTTTACCTTTGTTTTTTGGGATCAAATGAGCTAGAAAAATCTATAATCTGTTCTCTCTCCAAAAGGACGAGACAGGGAGCAGACTCGTGCCTGTTTCCCGGGCTTTGTTAGAGTGTTTTAAACAAACTGACTGTAACACAGACATTTCCAAACAACAGAACAAAGTACCTTGCTCAGACCCTTGAAATCCAAGCAATGCCTCCCGAGTCACCGTCCTTTTCCGTGGCAGTGTCGGGCTCCCCTGAGAGTTCCTTCCCTTCCGCAGCGCCCGGTGCTTTTCTCGGGAACGATTCCGGTGTCGGCTCCTCCGGAGGCTGCGACCCGGAGCAGCTTCCAGCTGGGGCCGCGTCCCCGCTTTCTGCCGGCCCTGTCAGCGTCTCTGCACTTGAGAGCAGTCCTTCGCCGCTCCCTCTGGGAAGAAAGGAACTCTTGCCGTGTCGGGAAATACGTTCGGAATTTTCCTTGCGTTCCGGGAATGAGACCGAGCGCGAGTTCTGTTCGGGGGCGGGGGGTGCGAGCCGCGCGAAGGCGGGAGATGAGCATTGACAGAGGTCTTGTGATAAAGGAATTGCGTGTTCTGAAAGTGTGCAAGCAGGGATGGCCGAGACGGGCTCGGGGTCTGCTTGGCCTGCTCGGGGGCTGTGGGGGTCACTCCTGCCACTGCTTCCTCTGAGCGTTCCCCGCTCCCGGCTGTGCCGAGAGGAGCCCCAAGGGCTGGCAGTGCCCAGGCAGGCTCCCCAGCAAGGCCCAGTTCGGATGGGGGGCCCCCAGTTGTCGCAGTTTGCCTCTCCTTTGGCCCGGGCCGGCTTCCCCCCTTCTCCGCAGCGGCCGGGAGCAGCCGAGAGCCCCGCGCTGCCCGTGCCGAGCTGTGCCGGCTCCAGCCCCGCTCCTGCCGCGGGCTGCGAGGGCTCCGGGAACGGGGCAGCGAGGGGGTCGCTGCTGCTGCGGGAGGAGGAGGAGGGAGCCAAGGGCAGGGATGAAGGAGGAGGACGGAGAGGCGGGCACAGGGAGGAGGAGGAGGAGGAGGAGGAGGCGGGGGGATGGCAGAGGAGGAGCGGGAGGAAGAGGAAGAGGAGGGCCAAAGGCGGGTCCAGGCTGAGCAGGAGGAAGCACGCGGCCGAGCCCTCCGTGCATTCGCAGCCCCCACCTGTGGGATCATCGCCCCCATGGCGCAGGTGAGCGGGGAGGGGGAGCTCGGCCCAGATATCCCGGGGGTCCCTGGGCTGGGGTGGGTTTTTTTTTGGGGGGGATATTTGGAGAATGAAGAAGTGCGAGGCTGAGCGGAAAAGGCCCCTCGGGGGGACATCGGGGGGTGGCGGTGGCGGCTGGCGGCAGAGGCAGCCTGGAGGAGCAGAGCCCTGTGTCCCCCAGGAGCCCAAAGCGGGGAGCCCAGAGAGGGGGGAGCGCCGCCATGGGCGGGAGCCTGCAGAGGCTGGAGAGGGGCAGGGGGGACTCCTTGGAGCCCCTGCAGCCCGGAGCAGAGCATGAGGGGAGAAGGGAGCCCAGAAGGGAGCCCGAAAAGCCCCGGCAGCCCTGAATGGGCAGAGCGAAGAGGGGGCAGCTTTTGGCATTGCTGGCACTGCCAGCAGCCTGGGGAGGGCGGGCACCGAGGACAAGGGGGACCCCAATGCCAGCGTGACTCCAGCAGCTGGGCCAGGGGGAACCCCAACAGCAGAGGGGAGGGAGCAGGGACGGGGAATTCCTGGGAGGCTTTTTTAGGGCTCAACCTCGGTGTTTGGGAGGTTTTTCTGGAGCCCCGATGGCCGGTGAGTTCTAGAGATGGACTCGGGCAGAGGGACCTTCAATCTCAACGTGCTCATCCCTTGTTCTCCCCAAACCAGGATCTCCCATTCCCAACCCCCGGGAGGCTGTGAGGAAGAGGAGGATGCCCCGGGAGACGGAGGCAGGTGAGGAGGAAGTCAGTGCCCCTTTGGCCTCTGTGCTGCTCCATCTGCCAGCCCAGCAGGGCCCCGGCTGCAGGACAGCCTGGGGGCATCTCCTTGGCCTTGCCTGTGGCCCGGAGGCAAATGCCATCCTGTCCTTGTCCTTCCTCCCCCAGAGCAGGAGCTGAGCATGGAGAGCAGGGAGGACAAATCCCCGCGGCAGAAGCTGGTGGCAGAGGCCGTTTTGAGCGGCTCCACGGCGCAGGAAGCCAACGGGGAGGAAAAGCCCCGGAGATGCCGCACGAGGAGGGGCTGCAAACGCAGCTGGCGGGGATCTGAGGGGGAAAGAGCCAGCCTGGGCCGGGAAGGCGGCCGCAGATGGAGCCAGAGCTCGCAGCTGGTGGTCCGTGAGCAGCTCCGTGATGGGGAGAAGCCCCACACGTGCGAGGAGTGTGGGAAGAGCTTCAGGAGGAGATCCAGCCTGATCAGGCACCAGAGGAGCCACACTGGGGAGAGACCCTACGAGTGTGGGGAGTGTGGGAAGAGCTTCAGCCTGAGCTCCAACCTGATCAAACACCAGAAAATTCACAGTGGGGAGAGGCCCTATGAGTGTGGGAAATGTGGGAAGAGCTTCAGAAGCAGCTCCCACCTGATCAGCCACCAGAGGATCCACACTGGGGAGAGGCCCTACGAGTGTGGGAAATGTGGGAAGAGCTTCAGAAGCAGCTCCCACCTGATCAGCCACCAGAGGATCCACACTGGGGAGAGGCCCTACGAGTGTGGGGAGTGTGGGAAGAGCTTCACACAGAGCTCCAGTCTCATCAGCCACCAGAGAATCCACACTGGGGAGAAACCCTACGAGTGTGGGGAGTGTGGGAAGAGCTTCAGAGAGAGCTCCGGTCTGATCAAGCACCAGAGGATCCACACTGGGGAGAGGCCCTACGAGTGTTCCAAGTGTGGGAAGAGGTTTCAGAGCAGCTCCAATCTCCTCCAGCACTATCAGAGTCACACTGAGGAGAGGCCATTCCTCTGCCCTGACTGCGGGAAGGGATTCAGGCAGAACTGCACCCTGGTCAGCCACCGGCGCATCCACACTGGAGAGAGGCCCTACGAGTGTGATAAATGCAGGAAGAGGTTTCAGAGCAGCTCCCATCTCCTGCAGCACTATCGCATTCACACAGAGGAGAGGCCCTTCAGGTGCCCCGACTGCGGGAAGGGATTCAAGCGCAACTCCACCCTTGTCACGCACCGGCGCATCCACACTGGGGAGAGGCCCTACGAGTGTGGGGAGTGTGGGAAGAGCTTCTCCCAGAGCTCTACCTTGACCCAACACCAACGGGGGCACCGGTGAGGGAAGCCCTGCGAGTGCCCCGAGTGCGGGAAGAGCTTCGTGCGCTGCTCCAGCTCCATCCCCCACTGCAGGACCCACGCTGGGCACAGCCCTGCTGACCCACATTCCCTGTGATCCATGCTGGAAGTACATCTGGCTGCTCCACTTTTTGGTTTGGCCTTAATGTTTTTTTCTCTTCTCAATCTCTATGCAGTCCAAAAGCCAGGAGGCATCGACCAGTTGCTTCAGAACACCTCAGTCCCACTGAAAACAACTCAATTGTTGAATAAAGGCTCGACGCCACCTGAGATTGCTTGTTCCCAGCTCAAAAAGTCTAAATCCAACTCCAAAGGGTGTCGACTCCACAGCGGAGAGGGAGAGATGGGGTTCAAAGCAGATTGGCAGAGCTGGGATCCCAATTTGGAACGGTGGGATGGGGATTGCGTGGGGCTGGGGGTGTAGCATGTATTTGATAGCAAATAAAACTCTCAGACTTACTGCTTTCTCTCCGGTCCATGCTCAGTCCCGTGCAGTTCTGTTTGCAGAGTGCCGCCTCCCAGAGTGTCCCCTCACAGTTGCCGCCCTCGGCCTGAGCCCGCCCCTTTCCCCTCACGGTTCGGCCCTTTCCTCGCCCCCTTTCCCCTCACGGTTCCCGCCCTTTCCTTGCCCCCTTTCCCCTCACGGTTCCGCCCTTTCCTCGCCCCCTTTCCCCTCACGGTTCCGCCCTTTCCTTGCCCCCTTTCCCCTCACGGTTCCGCCCTTTCCTCGCCCCCTTTCCCCTCACGGTTCCCGCCCTTTCCTTGCCCCCTTTCCCCTCACGGTTCCGCCCTTTCCTTGCTCCCTTTCCCCTCACGGTTCCGCCCTTTCCTTGCCCCCTTTCCCCTCACGGTTCCGCCCTTTCCTTGCCCCCTTTCCCCTCACGGTTCGGCCTTCGGGAACGGGGCAGGAGGAGGAGGAGGGAGGGAGGAAGAGGCCGAGCAGCAGCAGCAGCAGCAGCAGCAGAAGAGCAGAGGGAGAATCTCGTGGCCCTGGCGCTCCCTGAAGCCGCCGCAGCCCCGGGAGCATCGCCCCCCATCCCGCAGGTGCCAGGGGAGGGGGAGCTCGGCCCAAAGATCCCGGGGGGTCCCTGGCTTTGGGGTTTTTTGGGGGGATGTTTGCAGCTGGCAGGGCTCCCAAGCCCAGCCGCAGATGGCCCTCGGGGGGACATCGGGGGGTCCCCGGGAGGTGTTTTTGGGGGGTCCCGGGGCCGGCAGTGGCTGCTCCCAGTATCAGCCCAGTCACTCCCAGTTTGAGCCCAGTTGGTCCCTGTGCTATTCCCTTGCCCTCTGAACAGAGAGAAGCTGTGAATCGAGCAGGGAAGACAGACAACATAATTCTTATCTCGCCTGTGGTGCTGCAGTAGAATGCACTGTGGAGGTGGTTTCTCCAGAGCAAGGATGTTTTGTTGCCTTGGCCTGGCAGGGCCAAGAAGGTGTGTGTGTGTCGGGCTGTCACGAGACAGTCCCGAGAGAGTCAGGAGATGAGCGCAGCTCTGTGCCCTTGTGAGCGAGGCTGAGGGCAAGGCAGATTCAGTTTGGATGCAACAAGTACAGTACAGAATAACAAAGTCATTATTTAGCCTTCTGCTGCTGGAGTCAGATGCATCATTCTCTCCCCTCCATCGGGGCTCGCCCGTGCATCGATAGGTGCCCCCGTGTGCTTCCAGTTTCCTCAGCACTCCCAGTATGAGCCCAGTTGGTCCCCCCGTGTGCTTCCAGTTTCCTCAGCACTCCCAGTATGAGCCCAGTTGGTGCCCCCGTGTGCTTCCAATCTCCTCAGCACTCCCAGTATGAGCCCAGTTGGTGGCCCCGTGTGCTTCCAGTTTCCTCAGCACTCCCAGTATGAGCCCAGTTGGTGCCCCCGTGTGCTTCCAGTTTCCTCAGCACTCCCAGTATGAGCCCAGTTGGTGCCCCCGTGTGCTTCCAGTCTCCTCAGCACTCCCAGTATGAGACCACTCACTCCCAGTAAGAGCCTGGTCACTTCCCCTCACTCTCTGCCGGATCCCACTTGCTCCCAGTATCATCCCAGTTGCTCCCAGTATAATCCTGGTCACTTCCCCTCAGTGCCTGGATGATCCCAGCTGCTCCCAGTGAGAAAAGGGTCATTTCCCCTCACTCTCTGCAGCATCCCAGTTGCTTCCACTATGAGCCCAGTCACTCCCAGTCGTTCCCTATGATGATGCAATTTGCTGCCAGGAAGATCCCAGTTGCTCCCAGTTTCATCCAGTGTGTTCCCAGTTCTCCCAGCTACCCCTAGCATAGTCCTACTCACTCCCACTGTGGTCCCAGTATAATCCTAGTGGCTTCCAATCTCTCCCAGTACAGACCCTGCTGTCTCCAGCACGGTTCCAGTGGCATCCTAGATCAACCCAGTCAGTCCCAGTATGATGCCATTTGCTCCCAGCAAGCTCCCAGTTGCTCCCAGACAGCCCCAGGATGTGCAGGATGTGTTCCCAGTCACACCCAGATACTCCCAGTATTAGTCCAGTCACTCCCAGTAGAATCCAAATATGGCCCCAGTTGCTCCCAGTTCCTGCCAGAATAAACCAGTTTTTCTCTGCATGGTTCCAGTTGCTCTCTTTCAGCCTCACCTTCATTCCAGTCACTCCCAGTATCTCCCAGTGTACCCCAGTTCCCTCCAGCACCTCCCCAGTTCCTTCCAGCATGATCCCATTTGCTGCCAACCACTCCAGGTCAGCCTCAGTGATTCGCACTCACGGCCACTACGATCCCAGTCACCTCCAGCACGATCCCAGTAGAAGCCCCGATGTTTCCAATCCCCCCCAGCATGCAGCCAGTCACTCCCAGTTGCTCCCAGCGTTATCCCTGTTACACACAGCTACTCCCAGTTACCCTCAGCACAATCCCAGTTGCTCCCAGTAGCACCCAGCATGTACCCAGTTTCTCAGAGCGGCTGCAGTCACCTTCAGCACCATCCCAGTCACTCCCAGTATATCCCATTTGCCCCTAACATGGTCTGAACTGCCCCCAGCAGGCTCCTACTCAGTCCCAGCATGATCCCAGTATAATCCCAGTATGATCCCAGTGTCCGTGAGTGCGGTCAGTCTGCCCTGCGATGGCAGAATGATCCCAGTGCGATGTCAGCACCAACCCAGTACAGCCCCAGTCAGTCCCAGAGCGATCCCAGTGGAGCCCAGTCCCTGGCAGTGCTGCCAGCGCTGGGATCCCGCAGCCCTCTGAGCGTTCCCCGCTCCCGGCTGTGCCGAGAGGAGCCCCAAGGGCTGGCAGTGCCCAGGCAGGCTCCCCAGCAAGGCCCAGTTTGGATGGGGGGCCCCCAGTTGTCGCAGTTTGCCTCTCCTTTGGCCCGGGCCGGCTTCCCCCCTTCTCCGCAGCGGCCGGGAGCAGCCGAGAGCCCCGCGCTGCCCGTGCCGAGCTGTGCCGGCTCCAGCCCCGCTCCTGCCGCGGGCTGCGAGGGCTCCGGGAACGGGGCAGCGAGGGGGTCGCTGCTGCTGCGGGAGGAGGAGGAGGGAGCCAAGGGCAGGGATGAAGGAGGAGGACGGAGAGGCGGGCACAGGGAGGAGGAGGAGGAGGAGGAGGAGGCGGGGGGATGGCAGAGGAGGAGCGGGAGGAAGAGGAAGAGGAGGGCCAAAGGCGGGTCCAGGCTGAGCAGGAGGAAGCACGCGGCCGAGCCCTCCGTGCATTCGCAGCCCCCACCTGTGGGATCATCGCCCCCATGGCGCAGGTGAGCGGGGAGGGGGAGCTCGGCCCAGATATCCCGGGGGTCCCTGGGCTGGGGTGGGTTTTTTGGGGGGATGTTTGGAGAATGAAGAAGTGCGAGGCCGAGCGGAAAAGGCCCCTCGGGGGGACATCGGGGGGTGGCGGTGGCGGCTGGCGGCAGAGGCAGCCTGGAGGAGCAGAGCCCTGTGTCCCCCAGGAGCCCAAAGCGGGGAGCCCAGAGAGGGGGGAGCGCCGCCATGGGCGGGAGCCTGCAGAGGCTGGAGAGGGGCAGGGGGGACTCCTTGGAGCCCCTGCAGCCCGGAGCAGAGCATGAGGGGAGAAGGGAGCCCAGAAGGGAGCCCGAAAAGCCCCGGCAGCCCTGAATGGGCAGAGCGAAGAGGGGGCAGCTTTTGGCATTGCTGGCACTGCCAGCAGCCTGGGGAGGGCGGGCACCGAGGACAAGGGGGACCCCAATGCCAGCGTGACCCCAGCAGCTGGGCCAGGGGGAACCCCAACAGCAGAGGGGAGGGAACAGGGACGGGGAATTCCTGGGAGGCTTTTTAGGGCTGTACCTCGGTGTTTGGGAGGTTTTTCTGGAGCCCCGATGGCCGGTGAGTTCTAGAGATGGACTCGGGCAGAGGGACCTTCAATCTCAACGTGCTCATCCCTTGTTCTCCCCAAACCAGGATCTCCCATTCCCAACCCCCGGGAGGCTGTGAGGAAGAGGAGGATGGCCCTGGACATGCAGGCGGGTGAGGAGGAAATCAGTGCCTCTGGGGAATCCTTATAATCAGAGGGGAAAGCACCAAAAGAGAAGCCTCAGAGACAGTAGAATTGTGATTTCAGCTGTGCAGCAGCCGTAAGATTGGTCAGCAGAAATATTCTATAAAAAGTAGCCAGTAAGGGGAAATTGAACAATGGTGAGTGTATTAACGCTCATCGAGAATAATTCCCTAATCTGCAGAAAAGTATAACTAGCAAGATATTAGGAAGTTTGAAGCTTCATTATGGAGCTCTGTGTATTGTGTTTTAAGGCTTACAAGTAGGTATTGTATTTGAAATAAGCATTGTTTGAACTGGAGGTCCGTGTGCTTATAGTGCCTGGATAGAACTGCTGTCAGGGTGCTTTTGCTTTCTGTGATTGGGCAAAACACTTTAAAGTAAATTTTAACATTAAGTTCTTTGTCTGCTGCCTGTGATGGGAGCTGCTGGCATCTGAGATTGTCATGACCATTAATGAGACTGATGCTGGAAAATAAAAGGGCAGCACAGCCTGGGGGCATCTCCTTGGCCTTGCCTGTGGCCCGGAGGCAAATGCCATCCTGTCCTTGTCCTTCCTCCCCCAGAGCAGGAGCTGAGCATGGAGAGCAGGGAGGACAAATCCCCGCGGCAGAAGCTGGTGGCAGAGGCCGTTTTGAGCGGCTCCACGGCGCAGGAAGCCAACGGGGAGGAAAAGCCCCGGAGATGCCGCACGAGGAGGGGCTGCAAACGCAGCTGGCGGGGATCTGAGGGGGAAAGAGCCAGCCTGGGCCGGGAAGGCGGCCGCAGATGGAGCCAGAGCTCGCAGCTGGTGGTCCGTGAGCAGCTCCGTGATGGGGAGAAGCCCCACACGTGCGAGGAGTGTGGGAAGAGCTTCAGGAGGAGATCCAGCCTGATCAGGCACCAGAGGAGCCACACTGGGGAGAGACCCTACGAGTGTGGGGAGTGTGGGAAGAGCTTCAGCCTGAGCTCCAACCTGATCAAACACCAGAAAATTCACAGTGGGGAGAGGCCCTATGAGTGTGGGAAATGTGGGAAGAGCTTCAGAAGCAGCTCCCACCTGATCAGCCACCAGAGGATCCACACTGGGGAGAGGCCCTACGAGTGTGGGAAATGTGGGAAGAGCTTCAGAAGCAGCTCCCACCTGATCAGCCACCAGAGGATCCACACTGGGGAGAGGCCCTACGAGTGTGGGAAATGTGGGAAGAGCTTCAGAAGCAGCTCCAGTCTGATCATCCACCAGAGGATCCACACTGGGGAGAAACCCTACGAGTGTGGGGAGTGTGGGAAGAGCTTCAGACAGAGCTCCAATCTGATCAAGCACCAGAGGATCCACACTGGGGAGAGGCCCTACGAGTGTTCCAAGTGTGGGAAGAGGTTTCAGAGCAGCTCCAATCTCCTCCAGCACTATCAGACTCACTCAGAGGAGAGGCCATTCCTCTGCCCTGACTGCGGGAAGGGATTCAGCCGGAACTGCAACCTGGTCACCCACCAGCGCATCCACACTGGGGAGAGGCCCTACGAGTGTGATAAATGCAGGAAGAGGTTTCAGACCTGCTCCCATCTCCTCTGGCACTATCGCATTCACACAGAGGAGAGGCCCTTCAGCTGCCCCGACTGCGGGAAGGGATTCAAGCGCAACTCCCACCTCGTCACCCACCAGCGCATCCACACTGGGGAGAGGCCCTACGAGTGTGATAAATGCAGGAAGAGGTTTCAGACCAGCTCCAGTCTCCTCCTGCACTATCGCATTCACACAGAGGAGAGGCCCTTCAGGTGCCCCGACTGCGGGAAGGGATTCAAGCACAACTCCACCCTCGTCACCCACCGGCGCATCCACACCGGGGAGAGGCCCTACGAGTGTGGGGAGTGTGGGAAGAGCTTCTCCCGCAGCTGTACCTTGACCCGACACCAACGGAGGCACCGGTGAGGGAAGCCCTGCGAGTGCCCCGAGTGCGGGAAGAGCTTCGTGCGCTGCTCCAGCTCCATCCCCCACTGCAGGACCCACGCTGGGCACAGCCCTGCTGACCCACATTCCCTGTGATCCATGCTGGGAACACACCTAGCTGGTTATTCTTTTGGTATGGCCTTAATGTTTTTTTCTCTTCTCAATCTTTGCAGTCCAAACGCGAAGTGGGATGGGTCTCTTAATTCAGAACAACTCAGTCCCACTGAAAACAACACAATTGTTGAATTAAGGCTCAATAGCACCAGAGATTTGCTTCTTCCCACCTCAAACAACTCAATCCCACAACAAAGTCACTCGACTCCAAAGCCACCAGGGTGACATGGGCTTAGATGACACTGGGAGAAGTGAAATCCCAATTTAGTGCGGAGGGACGGGGATTGCGTGGGGCTGGGGGTGTGAGATGTATTTGGTAGCAAATAAAACTCTCAGACTTACTGCTTTCTCTCCCGTCCATGCTCAGTCCCGTGCAGTTCTGTTTGCAGAGTGCCGCCTCCCAGAGTGTCCCCTCACAGTTGCCGCCCTTGGCCTGAGCCCGCCCCTTTCCCCTCACGGTTCGGCCCTTTCCTTGCCCCCTTTCCCCTCACGGTTCCCGCCCTTTCCTCGCCCCCTTTCCCCTCACGGTTCCGCCCTTTCCTTGCCCCATTTCCCCTCACGGTTCCACCCTTTCCTTGCCCCCTTTCCCCTCACGGTTCCGCCCTTTCCTTGCCCCCTTTCCCCTCACGGTTCCGCCCTTTCCTCGCCCCCTTTCCCCTCACGGTTCCCGCCCTTTCCTTGCCCCCTTTCCCCTCACGGTTCCGCCCTTTCCTTGCCCCCTTTCCCCTCACGGTTCGGCCTTCGGGAACGGGGCAGGAGGAGGAGGAGGGAGGGAGGAAGAGGCCGAGCAGCAGCAGCAGCAGCAGCAGCAGAAGAGCAGAGGGAGAATCTCGTGGCCCTGGCGCTCCCTGAAGCCGCCGCAGCCCCGGGAGCATCGCCCCCCATCCCGCAGGTGCCCGGGGAGGGGGAGCTCGGCCCAAAGATCCCGGGGGGTCCCTGGCTTTGGGGTTTTTTGGGGGGATGTTTGCAGCTGGCAGGGCTCCCAAGCCCAGCCGCAGATGGCCCTCGGGGGGACATCGGGGGGTCCCCGGGAGGTGTTTTTGGGGGGTCCCGGGGCCGGCAGTGGCTGCTCCCAGTATCAGCCCAGTCACTCCCAGTTTGAGCCCAGCTGGTCCCTGTGCTATTCCCTTGCCCTCTGAACAGAGAGAAGCTGTGAATCGAGCAGGGAAGACAGACAACATAATTCTTATCTCGCCTGTGGTGCTGCAGTAGAGTGCACTGTGGAGGTGGTTTCTCCAGAGCGAGGATGTTTTGTTGCCTTGGCCTGGCAGGGCCAAGAAGGTGTGTGTGTGTCGGGCTGTCACGAGACAGTCCCGAGAGAGTCAGGAGATGAGAGCAGCTCTGTGCCCTTGTGAGCGAGGCTGAGGGCAAGGCAGATTCAGTTTGGATGCAACAAGTACAGTACAGAATAACAAAGTCATTATTTAGCCTTCTGCTGCTGGAGTCAGATGCATCATTCTCTCCCCTCCATCGGGGCTCGCCCGTGCATCGATAGGTGCCCCCGTGTGCTTCCAGTTTCCTCAGCACTCCCAGTATGAGCCCAGTTGGTGCCCCCGTGTGCTTCCAGTCTCCTCAGCACTCCCAGTATGAGCCCAGTTGGTGCCCCCGTGTGCTTCCAGTTTCCTCAGCACTCCCAGTATGAGCCCAGTTGGTGCCCCCGTGTGCTTCCAGTTTCCTCAGCACTCCCAGTATGAGCCCAGTTGGTGCCCCCGTGTGCTTCCAGTTTCCTCAGCACTCCCAGTATGAGCCCAGTTGGTGCCCCCGTGTGCTTCCAGTCTCCTCAGCACTCCCAGTATGAGCCCAGTTGGTGCCCCCGTGTGCTTCCAGTCTCCTCAGCACTCCCAGTATGAGCCCAGTTGGTGGCCCCGTGTGCTTCCAGTTTCCTCAGCACTCCCAGTATGAGACCACTCACTCCCAGTAAGAGCCTGGTCACTTCCCCTCACTCTCTGCCGGATCCCACTTGCTCCCAGTATCATCCCAGTTGCTCCCAGTATAATCCTGGTCACTTCCCCTCAGTGCCTGGGTCATCCCAGTTGCTCCCAGTATAATCCTGGTCACTTCCCCTCAGTGCCTGGATGATCCCAGTTGCTCCCTGTGAGAAAAGGGTCATTTCCCCTCACTCTCTGCAGCATCCCAGTTGCTTCCAGTATGAGCCCAGTCACTCCCAGTCGTTCCCTATGATGATGCAATTTGCCCCCAGCACGGTGGCAGTTGCTCCCAGTTCCTCCCACTTTCAGCCAGTGTGTTCCCAGTTCTCCCAGTTGCCCCTAGCATACTCCTCCTCATTACCAGTGTGGTCCCAGTATAATGCCACTTGCTTCCAGTCTCTCCCAGTATGGTGCCAGCTGCCTCCAGCACGGTTCCAGTTGCTTCTGAGATCAACCCAGTCAGTCCCAGTATGATGCCATTTGCTCCCAGTCAGGCCCAGTATGGGGGATGATGTGCAGGGTCTGCTCCCAGTCACTCCCAGATACTACCAGGCTTAGTCCAGTCACTCCCAGTAGGATCCAAATATGGCCCCAGTTGCTCCCAGTTGCTGCCAGAATAAACCAGTTTTTCTCTGCATGGTTCCAGTTGCTCTCTTTCAGCCTCACCTTCACTCCAGTCACTCCCAGTATCTCCCAGTGTACCCCAGTTTCCTCCAGCAGCTCCCCAGTTCCTTCCAGCATGATCCCATTTGCTGCCAACCACTCCAGGTCAGCCTCAGTGATTCGCACTCACGGCCAGTACGATCCCAGTCACCTCCAGCACGATCCCAGTAGAAGCCCCGATGTTTCCAATCCCCCCCAGCATGCAGCCAGTCACTCCCAGTTGCTCCCAGCGTTATCCCTGTTACTCACAGCTACTCCCAGTCACCCTCAGCACAATCCCAGTTGCTCCCAGTAGCACCCAGCATGATCCCAGTTGTTCAGAGCTGCTGCAGTCACCTTCAGCACCATCCCAGTCACTCCCAGTATATCCCATTTGCCCCTAACATGGTCTGAACTGCCCCCAGCAGGCTCCTACTCAGTCCCAGCATGATCACAGTGTAATCCCAGTATGATCCCAGTGTCCATGAGTGCAGTCAGTCTGCCCAGCGATGGCAGAATGATCCCAGTGCGATGTCAGCACCAACCCAGTACAGCCCCAGTCAGTCCCAGAGCGATCCCAGTCGGGCCCAGTCCCTGGCAGTGCTGCCAGCGCTGGGATCCCGCAGCCCTCTGAGCGTTCCCCGCTCCCGGCTGTGCCGAGAGGAGCCCCAAGGGCTGGCAGTGGCCAGGCAGGCTCCCCAGCAAGGCCCAGTTCGGATGGGGGGCCCCCAGTTGTCGCAGTTTGCCTCTCCTTTGGCCCGGGCCGGCTTCCCCCCTTCTCCGCAGCGGCCGGGAGCAGCCGAGAGCCCCGCGCTGCCCGTGCCGAGCTGTGCCGGCTCCAGCCCCGCTCCTGCCGCGGGCTGCGAGGGCTCCGGGAACGGGGCAGCGAGGGGGTCGCTGCTGCTGCGGGAGGAGGAGGAGGGAGCCAAGGGCAGGGATGAAGGAGGAGGACGGAGAGGCGGGCACAGGGAGGAGGAGGAGGAGGAGGAGGCGGGGGGATGGCGGAGGAGGAGCGGGAGGAAGAGGAAGAGGAGGGCCAAAGGCGGGTCCAGGCTGAGCAGGAGGAAGCACGCGGCCGAGCCCTCCGTGCATTCGCAGCCCCCACCTGTGGGATCATCGCCCCCATGGCGCAGGTGAGCGGGGAGGGGGAGCTCGGCCCAGATATCCCGGGGGTCCCTGGGCTGGGGTGGGTTTTTTTGGGAGGTGTTTGGAGAATGAAGAAGTGCGAGGCTGAGCGGAAAAGGCCCCTCGGGGGGACATCGGGGGGTGGCGGTGGCGGCTGGCGGCAGAGGCAGCCTGGAGGAGCAGAGCCCTGTGTCCCCCAGGAGCCCAAAGCGGGGAGCCCAGAGAGGGGGGAGCGCCGCCATGGGCGGGAGCCTGCAGAGGCTGGAGAGGGGCAGGGGGGACTCCTTGGAGCCCCTGCAGCCCGGAGCAGAGCATGAGGGGAGAAGGGAGCCCAGAAGGGAGCCCGAAAAGCCCCGGCAGCCCTGAATGGGCAGAGCGAAGAGGGGGCAGCTTTTGGCATTGCTGGCACTGCCAGCAGCCTGGGGAGGGCGGGCACCGAGGACAAGGGGGACCCCAATGCCAGCGTGACCCCAGCAGCTGGGCCAGGGGGAACCCCAACAGCAGAGGGGAGGGAGCAGGGACGGGGAATTCCTGGGAGGCTTTTTAGGGCTGAACCTCGGTGTTTGGGAGGTTTTTCTGGAGCCCAGATCCCAGGTGAGTTCTGGAGATGGACTCGGGCAGAGGGAACTTCAATCTCAATGTGCTCATCCCTTGTTCTCCCCAAACCAGGATCTCCCATTCCCAACCCCCGGGAGGCTGTGAGGAAGAGGAGGATGGCCCTGGACATGCAGGCGGGTGAGGAGGAAATCAGTGCCTCTGGGGAATCCTTATAATCAGAGGGGAAAGCATCAAAAGAGAAGCCTCAGAGACAGTAGAATTGTGATTTCAGCTTTGCAGCAGCCGTAAGATTGGTCAGCAGAAATATTCTATAAAAAGTAGCCAGTAAGGGGAAATAGAACAATGGTGAGTGTATTAACGCTCATCGAGAATAACTCCCTAACCTGCAGAAAAGTATAACTAGCAAGATATTAGGAAGTTTGAAGCTTCATTATGGAGCTCTGTGTATTGTGTTTTAAGGTTTACAAGTAGGTATTGTATTTGAAATAAGCATTGTTTGAACTGGAGGTGCGTGTGCTTATAGTGCCTGGATAGAACTGCTGTCAGGGTGCTTTTGCTTTCTGTGATTGGGCAAAACACTTTAAAGTAAATTTTAACATTACATTTTTGTCTGCTGCCTGTGATGGGAGCTGCTGGCATCTGCCCGTTGTCATGACCATTAATGAGACTGATGCTGGAAAATAAAAGGGCAACACAGCCTGGGGGCATCTCCTTGGCCTTGCCTGTGGCCCGGAGGCAAATGCCATCCTGTCCTTGTCCTTCCTCCCCCAGAGCAGGAGCTGAGCATGGAGAGCAGGGAGGACAAATCCCCGCGGCAGAAGCTGGTGGCAGAGGCCGTTTTGAGCGGCTCCACGGCGCAGGAAGCCAACGGGGAGGAAAAGCCCCGGAGATGCCGCACGAGGAGGGGCTGCAAACGCAGCTGGCGGGGATCTGAGGGGGAAAGAGCCAGCCTGGGCCGGGAAGGCGGCCGCAGATGGAGCCAGAGCTCGCAGCTGGTGGTCCGTGAGCAGCTCCGTGATGGGGAGAAGCCCCACACGTGCGAGGAGTGTGGGAAGAGCTTCAGGTGGAGATCCGGCCTGATCCTGCACAAGAGGAGCCACACTGGGGAGAGGCCCTACGAGTGTGGGGAGTGTGGGAAGAGCTTCAGCCTGAGCTCCAACCTGATCAGGCACCAGAAAATTCACAGTGGGGAGAGGCCCCACGAGTGTGGGGAGTGTGGGAAGAGCTTCAGAAGCAGCTCCCACCTAATCAGCCACCAGAGGATCCACACTGGGGAGAGGCCCTACGAGTGTGGGAAATGTGGGAACAGCTTCAGAAGCAGCTCCCACCTAATCAGCCACCAGAGGATCCACACTGGGGAGAGGCCCTACGAGTGTGGGGAGTGTGGGAAGAGCTTCAGACAGAGCTCCAGTCTGATCAGTCACCAGAGGATCCACACTGGGGAGAGACCCTACGAGTGTTCCAAGTGTGGGAAGAGGTTTCAGAGCAGCTCCAGTCTCCTCCAGCACTATCAGAGTCACACAGAGGAGAGGCCATTCCTCTGCCCTGACTGCGGGAAGGGATTCAGCCAGAACGGCAACCTGGTCAGCCACCGGCGCATCCATACTGGGGAGAGGCCCTACGAGTGTGATAAATGCAGGAAGAGGTTTCAGACCAGCTCCAGTCTCCTCCTGCACTATCGCATTCACACAGAGGAGAGGCCCTTCAGGTGCCCCGACTGCAGGAAGGGATTCAAGCACAACTCTGACCTCATCAAGCACCGGCGCATCCACACTGGGGAGAGGCCCTACGAGTGTGATAAATGCAGGAAGAGGTTTCAGACCAGCTCCCATCTCCTCCGGCACTATCGCATTCACAGAGAGGAGAGGCCCTTCAGGTGCCCCGACTGCGGGAAGGGATTCAAGCAGAACTCCCACCTCATCAAGCACCGGCGCATCCACACTGGGGAGAGGCCCTACGAGTGTGGGGAGTGTGGGAAGAGCTTCTCCCAGAGCTCTACCTTGACCAAACACCAACGGAGGCACCGGTGAGGGAAGCCCTGCGAGTGCCCCGAGTGCGGGAAGAGCTTCGTGCGCTGCTCCAGCTCCATCCCCCACTGCAGGACCCACGCTGGGCACAGCCCTGCTGACCCACATTCCCTGTGATCCGTGATGGGAGCACACCTCGCTGCCCAACTTTTTGGTTTGGCCTTAATGTTTTTTTCTCTTCTCAATCTTTGCAGTCCAAATGCCAAGTGGGATGGGTCTGTTACTTCAGAACAACTCAGTCCCACTGAAAACAACTCAATTGTTGAATTAAGGCTCAATAGCAGCAGAGATTTGCTTCTTCCCACCTCAAACAACTCAATCCCACAACAAAGTCACTCGACTCCAAAGCCACCAGGGTGACGTGGGTTTAGGATGACACTGGGAGACGTGGGATCCCAATTTAGTGCGGAGGGACAGGGATTGTGTGGGGCTGGGTGTGTGGGATGTATATGATAGCAAATAAAACTCTCAGACTTACTGCTTTCTCTCCGGTCCATGCTCAGTCCCGTGCAGTTCTGTTTGCAGAGTGCCGCCTCCCAGAGTGTCCCCTCACAGTTGCCGCCCTCGGCCTGAGCCCGCCCCTTTCCCCTCACGGTTCCGCCCTTTCCTCGCCCCCTTTCCCCTCACAGTTCCCGCCCTTTCCTCGCCCCCTTTCCCCTCACGGTTCGGCCCTTTCCTTGCCCCCTTTCCCCTCACGGTTCCCGCCCTTTCCTCGCCCCCTTTCCCCTCACGGTTCCGCCCTTTCCTCGCCCCCTTTCCCCTCACAGTTCCCGCCCTTTCCTCGCCCCCTTTCCCCTCACGGTTCCCGCCCTTTCCTCGCCCCCTTTCCCCTCACGGTTCCCGCCCTTTCCTCGCCCCCTTTCCCCTCACGGTTCCGCCCTTTCCTTGCCCCCTTTCCCCTCACGGTTCCGCCCTTTCCTTGCCCCCTTTCCCCTCACGGTTCGGCCTTCGGGAACGGGGCAGGAGGAGGAGGAGGGAGGGAGGAAGAGGCCGAGCAGCAGCAGCAGCAGCAGCAGCAGAAGAGCAGAGGGAGAATCTCGTGGCCCTGGCGCTCCCTGAAGCCGCCGCAGCCCCGGGAGCATCGCCCCCCATCCCGCAGGTGCCCGGGGAGGGGGAGCTCGGCCCAAAGATCCCGGGGGGTCCCTGGCTTTGGGGTTTTTTGGGGGGATGTTTGCAGCTGGCAGGGCTCCCAAGCCCAGCCGCAGATGGCCCTCGGGGGGACATCGGGGGGTCCCCGGGAGGTGTTTTTGGGGGGTCCCGGGGCCGGCAGTGGCTGCTCCCAGTATCAGCCCAGTCACTCCCAGTGTGAGCCCAGTTGCTCTCAGTAAGATCCTGTGCACTTCCCCTCACTCTCTGCAGCATCCATGTTGCTCCCAGTATGAGGCCAGGCACTCCCATGTGAGCCTGGTCACTTCTCCTCCCTTCCTCCATGAACCCAGTTGCTCCCAGAAGGGGCCAGTCCCTCCCAGTCCCCCCTGATGATTATCCAGATTTCTCCCAGCACAGTCCCAGTAGCTCCCATTGTCATCCAGGGTGTTCCCAGTTCTCCCACTTGCCCCTAGCATAGTCCTGATCACTCCCACGATGATCCCAGTGTCACCCAGCCAGACCCGACTCATTCCCACTTGCCTCCAGCGTGTTCCCGGTTCCCCCAGCACATTCCCAGTGGCTCCCAGTCTGGACCCAGTCACCACCCGTATGGTCTCAGAACCTTCCCAGTATATCCCAGTTGCTCTGAACACTCGGGCAGTCATTGCCAGACACTCCCAGTTACCTGAGCGTGGTTCACTTGCCCCCAGATTTCTCCCATTCGCTCCCAGTTCCTCTCATTACATCCACAGTTAGTCCCAGTATATGGTTCATGCAGCTCCCAGTAAGGCCCAGTCAGGGTCCAATCACACCCACTCTAATCCCAGGATGATTGTAGCCACTCCCAGTATGATCCCAGTCTCCCTCAGGGTGATCACAAACTGCCCTGGCACGGCAGTATGATCCCAGTTTGAAGCCAGTAACTCCCAGTTGCACACAGCATGACCCCAGTTACTCACAGCTACTCCCAGTTACCCTCAGCATAATCCCAGTCACTCCCAGTATATCCCATTTCCCACTAACAAGGTCTCAGTTGCACCCCACAGGCTCCTGCACACTGCCAGTATGATCCCAGTAGAATCCCGGCATGATGTCAGTACATACCCACTAGAGTGCCTGTCACTCCCAGTGTGATCCCAGTGGAGCCCAGTCCCTGGCAGTGCTGCCAGCGCTGGGATCCCGCAGCCCTCTGAGCGTTCCCCGCTCCCGGCTGTGCCGAGAGGAGCCCCAAGGGCTGGCAGTGCCCAGGCAGGCTCCCCAGCAAGGCCCAGTTTGGATGGGGGGCCCCCAGTTGTCGCAGTTTGCCTCTCCTTTGGCCCGGGCCGGCTTCCCCCCTTCTCCGCAGCGGCCGGGAGCAGCCGAGAGCCCCGCGCTGCCCGTGCCGAGCTGTGCCGGCTCCAGCCCCGCTCCTGCCGCGGGCTGCGAGGGCTCCGGGAACGGGGCAGCGAGGGGGTCGCTGCTGCTGCGGGAGGAGGAGGAGGGAGCCAAGGGCAGGGATGAAGGAGGAGGACGGAGAGGCGGGCACAGGGACGAGGAGGAGGAGGAGGAGGAGGAGGCGGGGGGATGGCAGAGGAGGAGCGGGAGGAAGAGGAAGAGGAGGGCCAAAGGCGGGTCCAGGCTGAGCAGGAGGAAGCACGCGGCCGAGCCCTCCGTGCATTCGCAGCCCCCACCTGTGGGATCATCGCCCCCATGGCGCAGGTGAGCGGGGAGGGGGAGCTCGGCCCAGATATCCCGGGGGTCCCTGGGCTGGGGTGGGGTTTTTTGGGGGGATGTTTGGAGAATGAAGAAGTGCGAGGCCGAGCGGAAAAGGCCCCTCGGGGGGACATCGGGGGGTGGCGGTGGCGGCTGGCGGCAGAGGCAGCCTGGAGGAGCAGAGCCCTGTGTCCCCCAGGAGCCCAAAGCGGGGAGCCCAGAGAGGGGGGAGCGCCGCCATGGGCGGGAGCCTGCAGAGGCTGGAGAGGGGCAGGGGGGACTCCTTGGAGCCCCTGCAGCCCGGAGCAGAGCATGAGGGGAGAAGGGAGCCCAGAAGGGAGCCCGAAAAGCCCCGGCAGCCCTGAATGGGCAGAGCGAAGAGGGGGCAGCTTTTGGCATTGCTGGCACTGCCAGCAGCCTGGGGAGGGCGGGCACCGAGGACAAGGGGGACCCCAATGCCAGCGTGACCCCAGCAGCTGGGCCAGGGGGAACCCCAACAGCAGAGGGGAGGGAGCAGGGACGGGGAATTCCTGGGAGGCTTTTTAGGGCTGAACCTCGGTGTTTGGGAGGTTTTTCTGGAGCCCAGATCCCAGGTGACTTCTGGAGATGGACTCGGGCAGAGGGACCTTCAATCTCAACGTGCTCATCCCTTGTTCTCCCCAAACCAGGATCTCCCATTCCCAACCCCCGGGAGGCTGTGAGGAAGAGGAGGATGCCCCGGGAGACGGAGGCAGGTGAGGAGGAAGTCAGTGCCCCTTTGGCCTCTGTGCTGCTCCATCTGCCAGCCCAGCAGGGCCCCGGCTGCAGGACAGCCTGGGGGCATCTCCTTGGCCTTGCCTGTGGCCCGGAGGCAAATGCCATCCTGTCCTTGTCCTTCCTCCCCCAGAGCAGGAGCTGAGCATGGAGAGCAGGGAGGACAAATCCCCGCGGCAGAAGCTGGTGGCAGAGGCCGTTTTGAGCGGCTCCACGGCGCAGGAACCCAACGGGGAGGAAAAGCCCCGGAGATGCCGCACGAGGAGGGGCTGCAAACGCAGCTGGCGGGGATCTGAGGGGGAAAGAGCCAGCCTGGGCCGGGAAGGCGGCCGCAGATGGAGCCAGAGCTCGCAGCTGGTGGTCCGTGAGCAGCTCCGTGATGGGGAGAAGCCCCACACGTGCGAGGAGTGTGGGAAGAGCTTCAGGTGGAGATCCGACCTGATCAGGCACAAGAGGAGCCACACTGGGGAGAAACCCTACGAGTGTGGGGAGTGTGGGAAGGGCTTCAGACAGAGCTCCAGTCTGATCAGCCACCAGAGGATCCACACTGGGGAGAGGCCCTATGAGTGTGGGGAGTGTGGGAAGAGCTTCAGACAGAGCTCCAATCTGATCAGTCACCAGAGAATCCACACTGGCGAGAGGCCCTACGAGTGTGGGGAGTGTGGGATGAGCTTCAGCGAGAGGTCCACCCTGATCAATCATCAGAGGATCCACACTGGGGAGAAACCCTATGAGTGTTCCGAGTGTGGGATGAGCTTCAGCCTGAGCTCCAGCCTGATCAGGCACCAGAGGATCCACACTGGGGAGAAACCCTACGAGTGTTCCAAGTGTGAGAAGGGGTTTCAGACCAGCTCCAGTCTCTTCCAGCACTATCAGAGTCACACAGAGGAGAGGCCCTTCTGCTGCCCCGACTGCGGGAAGGGATTCAGGTGGAACTGGCACCTCATCAGGCACCGGGTAATCCACACTGGGGAGAGGCCCTACGAGTGTGATAAATGCAGGAAGAGGTTTCAGACCAGCTCCAATCTCCTCCTGCACTATCGCATTCACACAGAGGAGAGGCCCTTCAGGTGCCCCGACTGCGGGAAGGGATTCAAGCGCAACTCTGACCTCGTCACCCACCGGCGCATCCACACCGGGGAGAGGCCCTACGAGTGTGGGGAGTGTGGGAAGAGCTTCTCCCGCAGCTGTACCTTGACCCGACACCAACAGAGGCACCGGTGAGGGAAGCCCTGCGAGTGCCCCGAGTGCGGGAAGAGCTTCGTGCGCTGCTCCAGCTCCATCCCCCACTGCAGGACCCACGCTGGGCACAGCCCTGCTGACCCACATTCCCTGTGATCCCTGATGGGAACACACCTCGCTGCCCAACTTTTTGGTTTGGCCTTAATGTTTTTTTCTCTTCTCAATCTTTGCAGTCCAAATGCCAAGTGGGATGGGTCTGTTACTTCAGAACAACTCAGTCCCACTGAAAACAACTCAATTGTTGAATTAAGGCTCAATAGCAGCAGAGATTTGCTTCTTCCCACCTCAAACAACTCAATCCCACAA
Organism: Passer domesticus; assembly: GCF_036417665.1. Classification (NCBI taxonomy): domain Eukaryota; kingdom Metazoa; phylum Chordata; class Aves; order Passeriformes; family Passeridae; genus Passer; species Passer domesticus. Next base: position 853,154 of record NC_087508.1, on the reverse strand, counting down.
CAAAGTCACTCGACTCCAAAGCCACCAGGGTGACATGGGGTTAGGATGACACTGGGACAAGTGGGATCCCAATTTAGTGCGGAGGGACAGGGATTGCGTGGGGCTGGGTGTGTGGGATGTATTTGATAGCCAATAAAACTCTCAGACTTACTGCTTTCTCTCCCGTCCATGCTCAGTCCCGTGCAGTTCTGTTTGCAGAGTGCCGCCTCCCAGAGTGTCCCCTCACAGTTGCCGCCCTTGGCCTGAGCCCGCCCCTTCCCCTCACGGTTCGGCCCTTTCCTTGCCCCCTTTCCCCTCACGGTTCCGCCCTTTCCTTGCCCCCTTTCCCCTCACGGTTCCGCCCTTTCCTTGCCCCCTTTCCCCTCACGGTTCGGCCCTTTCCTTGCCCCCTTTCCCCTCACGGTTCCGCCCTTTCCTTGCCCCCTTTCCCCTCACGGTTCCGCCCTTTCCTCGCCCCCTTTCCCCTCACGCTTCGGCCTTCGGGAACGGGGCAGGAGGAGGAGGAGGGAGGGAGGAAGAGGCCGAGCAGCAGCAGCAGCAGCAGCAGCAGAAGAGCAGAGGGAGAATCTCGTGGCCCTGGCGCTCCCTGAAGCCGCCGCAGCCCCGGGAGCATCGCCCCCCATCCCGCAGGTGCCCGGGGAGGGGGAGCTCGGCCCAAAGATCCCGGGGGGTCCCTGGCTTTGGGGTTTTTTGGGGGGATGTTTGCAGCTGGCAGGGCTCCCAAGCCCAGCCGCAGATGGCCCTCGGGGGACATCGGGGGGTCCCCGGGAGGTGTTTTTGGGGGGTCCCGGGGCCGGCAGTGGCTGCCCCAGTATCAGCCCAGTCACTCCCAGTATGAGCCCAGTTGCTCTCAGTAAGATCCTGTGCACTTCCCCTCACTCTCTGCAGCATCCATGTTGCTCCCAGTATGAGGCCAGGCACTCCCATGTGAGCCTGGTCACTTCTCCTCCCTTCCTCCATGAACCCAGTTGCTCCCAGAAGGGGCCAGTCCCTCCCAGTCCCCCCTGATGATTATCCAGATTTCTCCCAGCACAGTCCCAGTAGCTCCCATTGTCATCCAGGGTGTTCCCAGTTCTCCCACTTGCCCCTAGCATAGTCCTGATCACTCCCACTATGATCCCAGTGTCTCCCAGCTGGACCCGACCCATTCCCACTTGCCTCCAGTGTGTTCCCGGTTCCCACAGCACATTCCCAGTGGCTCCCAGTCTGGTCCCAGTCACCACCCGTATGGTCTCAGACCCTCCCAGTGTAACCCAGTTGCTCTGAACACTCTGGCAGTCATTGCCAGACGTTGTGGTGCACCAGTTTAGTTGTTCTCCTGCGCTGGGTGATTGGGAATTTGCACAGAATAGTTTTATACGGCACTGTATAGTTTATGTCACATTGTGTGCTGTGTTACCCCTTTTCCCTATCCCATGCTCTTCCCTCCCCTGTCCCGGTACCCCCTGGTGCTCTCTGCCCTGGTTACCCCTCCCCTGGCCTCTCCTCAGTGGTGTCCCACTGGCTGTGCACCTCTCCCTCCGTCCCCATCCCGGGGGTATAAAAGCTCCCTGCTGCCAGGGAAAGCCCTCTTTTTTCTCCCATGGGTTTGTCCGCCTGATGTGTGTCTTGGAATAAAGGACAACGTTTCCCACGTGGAGGAGAGCGCTTCTCTAATCTTTTCCCGTCGTCTGTGAAGGATCGTGTGGGCAAGGGTCTGTAGCTAGCCGGAGTGGACCCTGAGAGCCCAGGAAACACGCTTCTTCAGACACTCCCCGTTACTGCAGCATGCTTCATATGCCCCCAGATTTCTGCCATTCGCTCCCAGTTCCTAAAATTATCTCCACAGTTAGTCCCAGTATATGGTGCATGCAGCTCCCAGTAAGGCCCAGTCAGGGTCCAATCACACCCACTCTAATCCCAGGATGATTGTAGGCACTCCCAGTATGATCCCAGTCTCCCTCAGGGTGATCACAGACTGCCCTGGCATGGCAGTCTGATCCCAGTCTGAAGTCGGTACAAACCCAGCAGAGTCCCAGTCACTCCCAGTACGATGGCAGTAAGATTCCTGTCACTTCCAGCATGATGCCAATGGATCCCAGCAGAAGACCAGTAGTTTCCAATCACCCCCAGCATGCAGCCAGTCACTCCCAGTTGCTCCCAGCACGATCCCAGTTGCTCCCAGCTGCTCCCAGCCATCCTCAGCATAATCCCAGTCACTCCCAGTATATCCCATTTCCCAATAACATGGTCACAGTTGCCCCCCACAGGCACCTGCTCACTACCAGCACATCACCCAGTATGATTCCGGCATGGTGTCAGTCCATCCCCACTATAGTCCGAGTCACTCCCAGTGTGATCCCAGAGCGATCCCAGCAGAGCCCAGTCCCTGGCAGTGCTGCCAGCGCTGGGATCCCGCAGCCCTCTGAGCGTTCCCCGCTCCCGGCTGTGCCGAGAGGAGCCCCAAGGGCTGGCAGTGGCCAGGCAGGCTCCCCAGCAAGGCCCAGTTTGGATGGGGGGCCCCCAGTTGTCGCAGTTTGCCTCTCCTTTGGCCCGGGCCGGCTTCCCCCCTTCTCCGCAGCGGCCGGGAGCAGCCGAGAGCCCCGCGCTGCCCGTGCCGAGCTGTGCCGGCTCCAGCCCCGCTCCTGCCGCGGGCTGCGAGGGCTCCGGGAACGGGGCAGCGAGGGGGTCGCTGCTGCTGCGGGAGGAGGAGGAGGGAGCCAAGGGCAGGGATGAAGGAGGACGGAGAGGCGGGCACAGGGAGGAGGAGGAGGAGGAGGCGGGGGGATGGCAGAGGAGGAGCGGGAGGAAGAGGAAGAGGAGGGCCAAAGGCGGGTCCAGGCTGAGCAGGAGGAAGCACGCGGCCGAGCCCTCCGTGCATTCGCAGCCCCCACCTGTGGGATCATCGCCCCCATGGCGCAGGTGAGCGGGGAGGGGGAGCTCGGCCCAGATATCCCGGGGGTCCCTGGGCTGGGGTGGGTTTTTTGGGGGGATGTTTGGAGAATGAAGAAGTGCGAGGCCGAGCGGAAAAGGCCCCTCGGGGGGACATCGGGGGGTGGCGGTGGCGGCTGGCGGCAGAGGCAGCCTGGAGGAGCAGAGCCCTGTGTCCCCCAGGAGCCCAAAGCGGGGAGCCCAGAGAGGGGGGAGCGCCGCCATGGGCGGGAGCCTGCAGAGGCTGGAGAGGGGCAGGGGGGACTCCTTGGAGCCCCTGCAGCCCGGAGCAGAGCATGAGGGGAGAAGGGAGCCCAGAAGGGAGCCCGAAAAGCCCCGGCAGCCCTGAATGGGCAGAGCGAAGAGGGGGCAGCTTTTGGCATTGCTGGCACTGCCAGCAGCCTGGGGAGGGCGGGCACCGAGGACAAGGGGGACCCCAATGCCAGCGTGACCCCAGCAGCTGGGCCAGGGGGAACCCCAACAGCAGAGGGGAGGGAGCAGGGACGGGGAATTCCTGGGAGGCTTTTTAGGGCTGAACCTCGGTGTTTGGGAGGTTTTTCTGGAGCCCAGATCCCAGGTGACTTCTGGAGATGGACTCGGGCAGAGGGACCTTCAATCTCAACGTGCTCATCCCTTGTTCTCCCCAAACCAGGATCTCCCATTCCCAACCCCCGGGAGGCTGTGAGGAAGAGGAGGATGCCCCGGGAGACGGAGGCAGGTGAGGAGGAAGTCAGTGCCCCTTTGGCCTCTGTGCTGCTCCATCTGCCAGCCCAGCAGGGCCCCGGCTGCAGGACAGCCTGGGGGCATCTCCTTGGCCTTGCCTGTGGCCCGGAGGCAAATGCCATCCTGTCCTTGTCCTTCCTCCCCCAGAGCAGGAGCTGAGCATGGAGAGCAGGGAGGACAAATCCCCGCGGCAGAAGCTGGTGGCAGAGGCCGTTTTGAGCGGCTCCACGGCGCAGGAAGCCAACGGGGAGGAAAAGCCCCGGAGATGCCGCACGAGGAGGGGCTGCAAACGCAGCTGGCGGGGATCTGAGGGGGAAAGAGCCAGCCTGGGCCGGGAAGGCGGCCGCAGATGGAGCCAGAGCTCGCAGCTGGTGGTCCGTGAGCAGCTCCGTGATGGGGAGAAGCCCCACACGTGCCAGGAGTGTGGGAAGAGCTTCAGGTGGAGATCCAGCCTGATCAGGCACAAGAGGAGCCACACTGGGGAACGGCCCTACGAGTGTGGGGAGTGTGGGATGAGCTTCACGTGGAGATCCAGTCTGATCCTGCACAAGAGGAGCCACACTGGGGAGAGACCCCACGAGTGTGGGGAATGTGGGAAGAGCTTCAGCCACAGCTCCAATCTGGTCAGTCACCAGAGGATCCACACTGGGGAACGGCCTTATGAGTGTGGGGAGTGTGGGAAGACCTTCAGAGACAGCTCCAACCTCAATAATCACCAAAGGATCCATAGTGGGGAACGGCCGTACGAGTGTGGGGAGTGTGGGATGAGCTTCAGGTGGAGCTCCTACCTGATCGTGCACCAGAGGATCCACACCGGGGAACGGCCTTATGAGTGTGGGGAGTGTGGGAAGAGATGCAGCGACAGCTCCAACCTGATCGTGCACCAGAGGATCCACACTGGGGAGAGGCCTTTCGAGTGTTCTGAGTGTGGGATGAGCTTCAGCCTGAGCTCCAACCTGATCAGGCACCAGAGAATCCACACTGGGGAGAGGCCCTACGAGTGTTCCAAGTGTGGGAAGAGGTTTCAGACCAGCACCAGTCTCCTCCAGCACTATCAGAGTCACACAGAGGAGAGGCCCTTCTGCTGCCCCGACTGCGGGAAGGGATTCAGGCGGAACTGGCACCTCATCAGGCACCGGGTAATCCACACTGGGGAGAGGCCCTACGAGTGTGATAAATGCAGGAAGAGGTTTCAGACCAGCTCCAGTCTCCTCCTGCACTATCGCATTCACACAGAGGAGAGGCCCTTCAGGTGCCCCGACTGCGGGAAGGGATTCAAGCACAACTCCTCCCTTGTCACCCACCAGCGCATCCACACTGGGGAGAGGCCCTACGAGTGTGGGGAGTGTGGGAAGAGCTTCTCCAGCAGCTCTACCTTGACCCAACACCAACGGAGGCACCGGTGAGGGAAGCCCTGCGAGTGCCCCGAGTGCGGGAAGAGCTTCGTGCGCTGCTCCAGCTCCATCCCCCACTGCAGGACCCACGCTGGGCACAGCCCTGCTGACCCACATTCCCTGTGATCCATGCTGGGAGCACACCTGGCTGCTTCTCTTTTTGGTTTGTCATTCATGTTTTTCTCTTCTCAATCTTTGCAGTCCAAAAGCCAAGTGGGATGGGGTCTGTTACTTCAGAACAACTCAGTCCCACTGAAAACAATTCAATTGTGGAATTAAGGCTCGAGGCCACCTCATATTGGCTTCTTCCCACCTCAAAAAACCTCCATCCCTTTCCAAAGTCACTCTCTCCAAAGCCACCATGGTGACGTGGGGTTAGGATGACACTGGGACAAGTGGGATCCCAATTTAGTGCGGAGGGACGGGGATTGCGTGGGGCTGGGTGTGTGGGATGTATTTGATAGCAAATAAAACTCTCAGACTTACTGCTTTCTCTCCCGTCCGTGCTCAGTCCCGTGCAGTTCTGTTTGCAGAGTGCCGCGTTCTCACCTCACTGCGTTTGTCTCCTCCTTTTTCTCCTGCCTCTCTTTGCCTTCTCCTCTCTCAGTGTCTCCCTTGGTGCAGGGGACCACCAAAGACCCTCCCCTGATTTAATTGACCCCTTCCTTGATTTCATTGACCCCTGCCCTGAGTCAGTTGCCCCCTCTCTTCCCAAAGACCCTCTCCTGATTTTTTTAATATTTTATTTCCCAATTGTTATTTGAATTTCCTGTCCAGGATTCAAAGTTCTGACGGCTGGCAGTGAAATGCCTGTGTTGGATTTCGCTCCATTTGTCTTGATGAAATATGGGCGGGGGATAAAATATAGATTGGGATCAAATATGGACTGGGATCAAATATGGGCTGGGATCAAATATGGATTGGGAACTGGGAACACCGGGACTGGGATCCTCTGGACTGGGATCCCACAGACCGGGACCGCACGGACCGGGGCGGCTGCACCGGAACCGAGCGAACCGAGGCGGCCCCGCCCAGTCCCTCCCAGTCCCTCCCAGTTTGTCCCAGTCCCTCCCAGTTTGTCCAGTCACTCCCAGTCCCGGGGATCCCTCCCAGTCCATCCCAGTCCCTCCCAGTTCCCTTCCAGTCCATCCCAGTCCCCTCCAGTCCCTCCCAGTCCCCTCCCAGTCCATCCCAGTCCCTCCCAGTCTCTCCCAGTTCCCTCCCAGTCCCTCCCAGTCTCTCCCGGTTCCCTCCCAGTCCCTCCCAGTTTGTCCCAGTCCCTCCCAGTTTGTCCAGTCACTCCCAGTCCCGGGGATCCCTCCCAGTCCATCCCAGTCCCTCCCAGTTCCCTTCCAGTCCATCCCAGTCCCCTCCCAGTCCCTCCCAGTCCCCTCCCAGTCCATCCCAGTCCCTCCCAGTCTCTCCCAGTTCCCTCCCAGTCCCTCCCAGTCTCTCCCGGTTCCCCCCAGTTTGTCCCAGTCACTCCCAGTCCCGGGGATCCCTCCCAGTCCATCCCAGTCCCCTCCCAGTCCCTCCCAGTCCCCTCCCAGCCCCTCCCGGTCCCCCCCAGTCTCTCCCAGTTCCCTCCCAGTCCCTCCCAGTCCCCTCCGAGTTCCCTCCCAGTCCCTCCCAGTCCCTCCCAGTCCCTCCCAGTTCCCCTCCCAGTCCCTCCCAGTCCCCGCCCGGGGGCGCGGCCCAAACTCCCCGGGGCGATCGCGGAGCTCCCGGAGCGCTCCCGGTGCCGATCCCGGATCCGAAACCGATCCCGGTCCCGGTTCGAGTCTCGGTTCCGGTCCCGATCCCGATCCCGGTTCAGCTCAGTTCGGTCCCGGTTCGGTTCGATCCCGGCTCGGTTCGATCCCGGCTGGGTTCGGTTCGATCCCGGCTCGGTTCGGTCCCGGCTCGTTCGGTTCGGTTCGGCTCGGCTCGGTTCGGTTCGGTTCGGCTCGGCTCGCGGCGCGGGGGATGAAGATCGCGATCTTCGGAGCCACCGGCAGAACCGGGCGGGTCACGCTGGGGCTGGCGCTGGAGCAGGGTACGGGACACCCCGAAACGGGCACGGGACACCCCGAAAATTCAGGGAATTTGGGACCCCAAAAACGGGCACGGGACACCCCAAAAACGGGCACGGGACACCCCGAAAATTCAGGGAATTTGGGACCCCCAAAAACGGGCACGGGACACCCCCAAAAATTCAGGGAATTTGGGACCCCAAAAACGGGCACGGGACACCCAAAAAACGGGCACGGGACACCCCGAAAATTCAGGGAATTTGGGACCCCAAAAATGGGAACGGGACACCCCGAAAATTCATGGAATTTGGGACCCCCAAAAACGGGCACGGGACACCCCGAAAATTCAGGGAATTTGGGACCCCAAAAACGGGCACGGGACACCCCGAAAATTCAGGGAATTTGGGACCCCAAAAACGGGCACGGGACACCCCGAAAATTCAGGGAATTTGGGACCCCAAAAACGGGCACGGGACACCCCGAAAATTCAGGGAATTTGGGACCCCAAAAACCGGGAAAGGAGGGACCCCCAAAAATGGGCACGGGGACCCCAAAAACGGGCACGGGCAGCCCCAAAATTGGGGGAGTTTGGGGGGATTTGGGACCCCAAAAACCTGGAACGGAGAGACCCCCAAAAATGGGCACGGGGACCCCAAAAATTCAGGGAATTTGGGACCCCCAAAAACCTGGAACGGAGGGACCCCAAAAATGGGAACGAGGAACCCGAAAATGGGCACGGGGACCCCAAAATTGGGCATTGGGAACCCCGAAAACGGGCACGGGCACCCCGAAAACGGGCACGGGAACCCCAAAAAAATTCCGGGAATTTGGGGGGATTTGAGACCCCAAAAACCAGGAACGGAGGGACCCCAAAAATGGGAACGGGGACCCCAAAAACGGGCACGGGGACCCCGAAATTTCAGGGAATTTGAGACCCCAAAAACCGGGAATGGAGGGACCCCAAAAAATGGGCACGGGGACCCCAAAAACGGGCACGGGCGGCCCCAAAATTGGGGGAGTTTGGGGGGATTTGGGACCCCAAAAACCTGGAACGGAGGGATCCCAAAAATGGGAACGGGGACCCCAAAAACGGTCACGGGGACCCCAAAAAATTCCGGGAATTTGGGGGGATTTGGGACCCCAAAAAGGGAAATGGGGACCCCAAAAATGGGGGAAATTTTAGGGGGATTGAGGATCCCAAAAATGGGAATGGGGTAAATTGAGGGGACCCCAAAAATTGGAACGGGGGGAAATTGGGGGACCCCAAAAATGGGAAGGGGGGGGACCCTAAATCAGGGGGAATTTGGGGGATCCCAAAAAGGGGAAGGGGGAAAATTGGGGGGACCCCAAAACCGGGAAATTTGGGGGGGTGGGGAGACCCCAAAACGGGATTGGGGGGACCCCAAAAGCGGAATTTGGGGAAGTCACGAGGGAATTGGGGAAGTCACGGGAATTTGGGGTCACCGGGGGTCACCCCAGTTTGGGGAAGCTGCTGGAATTTGGGGTCACGAGTTTGGGGTCACGGGAATTTGGGGGAATCCTCGGGAATTTGGGGTCACTGGAGTTTGGGGTCACGGGAATTTGGGGGAGTCCCAGAAATTTGGGGCTCCCTGGATTTTGGGGTTCTCTGGGAATTGGGGGGTCCCTGGAATTTTGGGGGTTCCCTGGAAACTGAGGGGTTTTTGGTCCCCAGAAATTTGGGGTCCCTGAAATTTGGGGGGGTCCCGGGAATTTGGGGTTCCCTGAGAATTTGGGGGGTCCCAGAAATTTGGGGTTCCCTGGGAATTTGGGGAGGGTCCCGGGAATTTGGGGGGGTCCCGGAAATTTGGGGTTCCCTGGAATTTTGGGGGTTCCCTGGGAACTGAGGGATTTTGGGGGTTCCAAAAATCTGGGGTTCCCCGGAAATTGAGAGGTTTTGGGGCTCCCTGGGTTTTTGGGGGTACTTTGGAATTTGGGGTTCCCTGGGAATTTGGGGGGGGGGGTCCGGGAATTTGGGGTCCTGTGGAATTTGGGGTTCCCTGGGTTTTGGGGGGGTCCCAGAAATTTGGGGTTCCCGGGATTTGGAGATCACGAGGAATTGGGGGAGTCCCGGGAATTTGGGGTTCTCTGGATTTTGGGGTCCTTGGAATTTGGGGGGTCCCTGGAATTTTGGGGTTCCCTGGGAACTGAGAGGTTTTGGGGTTCCCTGGGTTTTGGGGTTCCAAAAATTTGGGGTTCCCTGGGAACTGAGGGGTTTTGTGGTCCCAAAAATTTGGGGTCCCCCGGAAATTGGGAGGTTTTGGGGTTCCCTGGGTTTTGGGGTCCTTTGGAATTTGGGGAGGTCCCGGGAATTTGGGGTCCTGTGGAATTTGGGGGTCCCCCGGAATTTTGGGGTTCCCTGGGAATTGAGAGGTTTTGGGGTTCCCAGAAATTTGGGGGTCTCTGGATTTTGGGGTCCTTTGGAATTTGGGCTTCCCTGAAATTTTGGGGTCCCCTGGGAATTGAGAGATTTTGGGAGGTCCCAGAAATTTGGAATTCCCTGGGAAATGAGGGCTTTTGGGGGGTCCCAGAAATTTTGGGGTTCCCTGGGAACTGAGGGGTTTTGGGGTCCCAGAAATTTTGGGGTTCCCTGAGAATTGAGAGGTTTTGGGGCTCCCTGGGTTTTTGGGGTCCTTTGGAATTTGGGGTTCCCTGGAATTTTGGGGGTTCCCTGGGAACTGAGGGGTTTTTGGGGTCCCAAAAATTTGGGGTCCCAAAAATTTGGGGTCCCCTGGAAATTGAGAGGTTTTGGGGCTCCCGGGGTTTTGGGGTCCCAGAAATTTTGGGGCTCCCTGGGTTTTGGGGAGTCCCAGAATTTGGGGCTCTCTGGATTTTGGGGTCCTTTGGAATTTGGGGTTCCCTGGAACTTTTGGGGTTCCCTGGGAATTGAGAGGTTTTGGGGCCCCCTGGGTTTTGGGGTCCCAAAAATTTGGGGGTTCGCTGGGAACTGAGGGGTTTTGTGGTCCCAAAAATTTGGGGTCCCCCCGGAAATTGGGAGGTTTTGGGGTTCCCTGGGTTTTGGGGTCCTTTGGAATTTGGGGAGGTCCCGGGAATTTGGGGTCCTGTGGAATTTGGGGGTCCCTGGAATTTTGGGGTTCCCTGGGAATTGAGAGGTTTTGGGGTTCCCAGAAATTTGGGGGTCTCGATTTTGGGGTCCTTTGGAATTTGGGCTTCCCTGAAATTTTGGGGTCCCCTGGGAATTGAGAGATTTTGGGGGTCCCAGAAATTTGGAATTCCCTGGGAAATGAGGGCTTTTGGGGTCCCAGAAATTTTGGGGTTCCCTGGGAACTGAGGGGTTTTGGGGTCCCAGAAATTTGGGGTTCCCTGAGAATTGAGAGGTTTTGGGGCTCCCTGGGTTTTTGGGGTCCTTTGGAATTTGGGGTTCCCTGGAATTTTGGGGGTTCCCTGGGAACTGAGGGGTTTTGGGGCCCCAAAAATTTGGGGTCCCCTGGAAATTGAGAGGTTTTGGGGCTCCCGGGGTTTTGGGGTCCCAAAAATTTTGGGGTTCCCTGAGAATTGAGGGAAATTCGGACGGTTTTGGGGTCCCAGGGAATTGGGGGGGCTGATAAGGCTTATCTGGGGGGGCAGGGGGGGTTTTGGGGGGGTTTGGGGGGGCCGATAAAGGCCTGGGTGGGGTTTTGGGGGGGCTGGGGGGGTTTGGGGGGGCTCTGATAAAGCCCGGGGGGGTTGGGTGGGGTTTTTGGGGGGGGATGATAAAAAAAATGGGGGGGAACAGAGGGGGTGGGGGGATTTGGGGGGTCCTGGGGGATTTTGGGGGTCCTGGGAGGATTTTTGGGGGGTCCTGGGGGGATTCTGGGGGTCCTGGATGGGTTCTGGGGGGATTTTGGGGGGTCCTGGGGGGATTTTGGGGGGTCCTGAGGGGAATTTGGGGGGTCCTGGATGGGTTCTGGGGGGATTTGGGGGGTTCTGGGGGGATTTGGGGGGTCCTGAGGGGAATTGGGGGGGTCCTGGATGGGTTCTGGGGAGATTTGGGGGGTCCTGAGGGGAATTTGGGGTCCTTTTGGGGGATTTGGGGGGTCCTGGAGGGATTTGGGGGGTCCTGAGGGGAATTTGAGGGGTCCTGGATGGGTCCTGGGGGGATTTGGGGGGTCCTGGGGGGATTTTGGGGGGTCCTGGGGGGATTTTGGGGGTCCTGGATGGGTCCTGGGGGGATTTGGGGGGTCCTGGGTGGATTTGGGGGGTCCTGAGGGGAATTTGGGGGGTCCTGGGTGGATTCTGGGGGGATTTGGGGGGTCCTGAGGGGAATTTGGGGTCCTTTTGGGGATTTGGGGGGTCCTGGAGGGATTTTGGGGGTCCTGAGGGGAATTTGGGGGGTCCTGAATGGGTTCTGGGGGGATTTGGGGGGTCCTGGGGGGAATTTGGGGGGTCCTGGATGGGTCCTGGGGGGATTTGGGGGGTCCTGGGTGGATTTGGGATCCCCTGGCGGGGTTTGGGGGTCCTGGGTGGTCTTTGGGGGGTTCTGAGGGGAATTTGGGGTCCCTTTGGGGGATTTGGGGGGTCCTGGGGGGATTTTGGGGGGTCCTGAGGGGATTCTGGGGGTCCTGGATGGGTCCTGGGGGGATTTTGGGGGGGTCCTGGGTGGATTTGGGGTTCCTTGGGGGGGAATTTTGGGGGTCCCAGAGTTTCTCGGGGGGGTCTTGAGGGGATTTTGGGGTCCCTTGGGGGGATTTTGGGGGGTCCTGGAGGGATTTTAGGGGAATTTTTTGGGGTGGATTTTGGGTGGCCCTAGAGGGATTTTGGGTTCGATTTTGGGGTCCCTTGGGGGGATTTTGGGGGTCCCTTGGGGGGGATTTTGGGGTGGATTTTGGGGGGATTTTGGGGGTCCTTGGGTGGATTTTGGGGGGTCCTGGAGGGATTTTGGGGTGGATTTTGGGGGTCCTGGGGTGGATTTTGTGGGGTCCCTTGGGGTGGATTTTGGGGCGGATTTTGGGGTCCCTCGGGGTGTGTTTCGGGGGTCCTGGGGGGATTTTGGGGTGGATTTTGGGGGTCCTTGGGGTGGATTTTGGGGGGTCCTGGAGGATTTTAGGGGGAATTTTTTTGGCGGTTTTGGGGGGTCCTGGAGGGATTTTGGGGGGATTTTGGGGTGGATTTTGGGGGGAATTTTTTTGGGATTTTGGGGTGGATTTTGGGGCGGATTTTGGGGGTCCCTCGGGGTGTGTTTCGGGGGTCCTGGGGGGATTTTGGGGGGGATTTTTTGGGGATTTTGAGGGGCATTTTGGGGGTCCCTTGGGGTGGATTTTGGGGGTCCCTTGGGGAGGATTTTGGGGTGGATTTTGGGGGGTCCTGGGGGTGGATTTTGGGGGGATTTTTTTTGGGATTTTGAGGTGGATTTTGGGGGGTCCTGGAGGGATTTTGGGGGGATTTTGGGGGTCCCGGGTGTCTCGGGGTGTCCTGGGGGGATTTTGGAGTTGATTTTGGGGTCTCTTGGGGGGATTTTGGGGGGTCCTGGGGGTGGATTTTAGGGGTCCCGAGTTTCTTTTTGGGGGGTCCTGGAGGGATTTGGGGGGGAATTTTTTGGGGATTTTGGGGTCCCTTGGGGGTGGATTTTGGGGTCCTTTGGGGAGGATTTTGGGGTGGATTTTGGGGGCTCTTGGGGGGGATTTTGGGGGGTCCTGGAGGGATTTTGGGGGGAATTTTTTGGGGATTTTGGGGGAATTTTTTGGGGATTTTGGGGCGGATTTTGGGGGTCCCTCGGGGTGTGTTTCGGGGGTCCTGGGGGGATTTTGGGGGGAGTTTTTTGCGGATTTTGGGGTGGATTTTGGGGCGGATTTTGGGATCCCTTGGGGTGGATTTTTTGGGGTCCCTTGGGGGTGGATTTTGGGGTGGATTTTGGGGGGTCCTGGAGGGATTTTGGGGTGGATTTTGTGTGGATTTTGGGGGGTTCTGGAGGGATTTTGGGGGATTTTGGGGGTCCCTTGGGGAGGATTTTGGGGTGGATTTCGGGGGGTCCCTCGGGGTGGATTTTGGGGGGTCCTGGAGGGATTTTGGGGGGGATTTTTTGGGGATTTTGAGAGGCATTTTGGGGGTCCCTTGGGGTGGATTTTGGGGGTCCCTTGGGAGGATTTTGGGGTGGATTTTGGGGGGTCCTGGAGGGATTTTGGGGTGGATTTTTTGTGGATTTTGGGGGGTTCTGGAGGGATTTTGGGGGGAATTTTTTGGGGATTTTGGGGTGGATTTTGGGGCGGATTTTGGGGGTCCCTCGGGCTGTGTTTCGGGGGTCCTGGGGGGATTTTGGGGGGAATTTTTTTGGAATTTTGGGGCGGATTTGGGGGTCCCTCGGGGTGGATTTTGGGGGGTCCTGGAGGGATTTTGGGGGGGATTTTTTGGGGATTTTGAGGGGCATTTTGGGGGTCCCTTGGGGTGGATTTTGGGGGTCCCTTGGGAGGATTTTGGGGTGGATTTTGGGGGGTCCTGGAGGGATTTTGGGGCGGATTTTGGGGCGGATTTTGGGGCGGATTTTGGGGGTCCCCTCGGGGTGTGTTCGGGGGTCCTGGGGGGATTTTGGGGGGAATTTTTTGGGGATTTTGGGGCGGATTTTGGGGCGGATTTTGGGGCGGATTTTGGGGCGGATTTTGGGGGTCCCTCGGGCTGTGTTCGGGGGTCCTGGGGGGATTTTGGGGGGAATTTTTTGGGGATTTTGGGGCGGATTTTGGGGCGGATTTTGGGGGGTCCTGGAGGGATTTTGGGGGGGTCCTGGAGGGATTTTGGGGGGTCCTGGAGGGATTTTGGGGCGGATTTTGGGGCGGATTTTGGGGGTCCCTCGGGCTGTGTCCGGGGGTCCCAGCCCCCCGTGTGTTCCCCCCCGCAGGGTTCGAGGTGACGGCGCTGGTCCGGGACCCCTCCCGGCTGCCGCCCGGGCCCCGCCCCTCGCGCGTGGTCGTGGGGGACGCGCGGGACCCGCGCGCCGTGCGCGAGGCGCTGCGCGGCCAGCAGGGGGCGCTCATCCTGCTGGGCACCGGCAGCGACCTGGGTGCGGCCCCTCCCCCACCCCAGAGCGACCCCTCCCCCACCGATCCTGCCCCTCCCCCACCCGCCCCGACCCCTCCCCCACCGATCCTGCCCCTCCCCCACCCGCCCCGACCCCACTTTTGGGGGGTTTTCGGTTGTCCACCCCTCCCCCACCCACCTTTGGCGCCGTTTTTGGGGACACCCCGCCCGCCCCCTCCCCCACCCACGTTGACCCCGCCCCCACCCACCTTGGCCCCTCCCCCCACCCCCTTTGACCCCTTTTTGGGGGGTCTCCCCTCCCCCACCGAACTTGACCCCATTTTGGGGGTCCCTGCCCCTCCCCCACCCCATCCTGCCCCTCCCCCACACAAGCCGACCCCTCCCCCACCCCTCTTTGACCCCATTTTTGGGGGGGGTCTCCCCTCCCCCACCGACCTTTCACCCAAATTTTTGGGGGTCCCTGCCCCTCCCCCACCCCTCCCCCACCCACCCTGACAGCTTTTTACCCCTCCCCCATTGACCTTTGACCCCCGTTTTTTGGGACCCCCCGCCCCTCCCCCACACTGGGGGGGCTCCAGAATTGGGGGGGGAGGGGGAGGGGCCGAATTGG